>NW_022589729.1:4285179-4409460 GCF_004348235.1 Phoca vitulina
CGAAGGCAGACGCTTAACGACTGAGCCACCCAGGCGCCCCCTGACTAAGTTAATTTTTAAAAAATTAATCTATTTGGGGTGCCTGGCTGGCTCAGTCGGTAGAGCATGTGACTCCCTATCTCAGGATTGTGAGTTTGAGCCCCATGTTGGGCGTGGAGTTGACTTAAGAAGAAAAAAAAAAGTTTAAAAATTAATTTGTTTGAAACTCTTCCTCCATCCAAGATTCATGCTCCCAAAAGAAACAATCAGGCACCAAATAAAAGTCCACTCCTCTTCAGTCCTACAAAGAACCTTCTCTATGCAGATAGAGATGTAGTCTTTAACTCCGTGAATAGAGGCAGATCCTGAATTTCTGTCCTGTCAGCCCCACAATGGTAGTTGCCAGTTGTCTGCTTAAATCTCCCATTATGCCGATACCAAGAGTTTACATAATCTTGTCAACATGCCTGGATCTTCATTCAGTCAACATACTCTTCAGTTGGCTGGCTGCATCTGGCACACATCCTTTCTAAATGAAGATAAACAAGTAAAAGTGATTGCTGTACGTTCATGTTTTGATACATCGTGATGGAATGAACAGGATCTGGGCTATAATCCAGAACAACTAAATTTAATTTTTTAATTTTTATTTTTTTAAAGATTTTATTTATTTTAGAGAAAGAGAGAGAGTGAGAGAGCATGCAAGCAAGGGGAGGAGCAGAGGGAGAGGGACAAGCAGACTCTGTGCTCAGTGTGGAGCCTGATGTGGGGCTTGATCCCGCGACCTTAGCCGAAGTCAAGAGTTGGACGCTTAACCGACTGAGCCACCTAGGTGTCCCAGAACACCTAAATTTTATTGCCATTTTTCCCATTCACCCAAAGCATGTCCCTAAGCATTTCATGGAGCCACTCTGAGACTTAATTCACTTGTCTGTATGTTGGGAATATAGCTTACCTCGGAGAATTTTTGTGAAGATCAAATGAGATGAGAAAATACTTTATAAACTGTAATACAAATGAAGAGTTATTAATACATTCCCTAATCTCAAACACACCTGTTCATTTTCATACGGTGAGAAGGCAGATAAACTGTGAGAGTAAACCATAAACTATACGGGAAGGGACTGAGCTAGAACATTTCTTTTTCTATTTTTTCTGTTCTATTCCATGACATGATGCTAGAATAAACACCAGACCTGAACCTCTTCAACATTATTTTTGAAAGGCACTTGCCAGGGGCACCTGGCTGGCTCAGTTGGAAGAGCATGCAACTCTTGATCTCAGGGTCGTGAGTTTGAGCCCCACGTTGGGTGTAGAGCTTACTAAAAAAAAAAAGGGCCCTTGCTGTATGAAATAGAGAGAGAGAGAGAGAGTGTGTGTGTGTGTGTGTGTGTGTGTGTGTGTCTGCTATGGGTTGAATTGTGTATCCCCAAAAAGATATGGTGAAGTCCTAAGCCCCAGTCTTTCACAATAGTGACCTTGTTTGGAAATAGGGTCTTTACAGAGATAAGTCAAAGTAAGGTCATTAGGGTGGGCCTAATCCAAAATGACCGGTGTCCTCATAAAAGGGAAAATTTGGACACAGACACGCACACGGAGAAGTCCATGTGAACACAAAGACAGAAGTTGGGGTGATGTATCCTCTGGCTGAGGAATGTACAAGTTTGCCGGTAAACAGATTCTTCCTGGTCCTGAGAGAGGAACCAACCCTGCTGACACCTTGACCTCTGTCTTCCAGCCTTCAGAGTATGAGACACCTGCTGTTTAAGCAGGGTAGTTTGTGATACTTTGTTACAGCAGCCCTAGCAAACTAATACAATATTTTTTAAAATGCTCTGTTAGCAAACTAATACAATATATATATATTTTTTAAGATTTTATTTATTTGACAGAGAGAGACACAGGGAGAGAGGGAACACAAGCAGGGGGAGTGGAAGAGGGAGAAGCAGGCTTCCCACTGAGCAGGGAGCCCGGTGCGGGGCTCAATCCCAGGACCCTGGGATCACGACCTGAGCCGAAGGCAGACGCTTAACGACTGAGCCACCCAGGCGCCCCTACAATATTTTTTAAAATGCTCTGTTTGCTTCAAAGGTTGGAGCTCAGGTGATTTCAGATACCCAGTCGGTCCCAGCTTGTATTCAGACTTACCTCCTAAGCTCACCTAACAGTCAAACTTGTTTCCTGGTCTTCTCCACCTCTACCTCGTCTGAACACCCTGGTCAACCCTCATGAGGATTTTCTTAGCCACCCTAGCCTGATGCCCTCTCTCCCTCCTGGGGATTCCTAGTGGCAAGTTTGTTCTTCATTGTTACCTTAATATCATCTGCCTAGTATTATTTGGACTCTTATTTTAACCTTTCTTCTCAGAGCATAAACTCCTTGGGAAAAAAAAACTCCTTTGTGCATCCGTTTTCTGTTAAACATTCCTCTTTCAGCATAATGTTTTGTGCATGATAATAGCATAATGATAAAATAGTAACTGCATAATTATTATATAATCACGTGTATTGTGTAATTACATCGAAAATATTATGTAGTCCCATCTGAAATATTGCATCTTTTTTTTTTTTTTTAAGATTTTATTTGACAGAGAGAGACACAGCGAGAGAGGGAACACAAGCAGCGGGAGTGGGAGGGGGAGAAGCAGGCTTCCCGCTGAGCAGGAACCCTATGCGGCTCGATCCCAGAACCCTGGGATCATGACCTGAGCTGAAGGCAGACGCTTAACAACTGAGCCTCCCAGGCGCCCCTGAAATATTGCATCTTTTAATAATCAGAAATTTATGCTGTAACTATGTCTGATGGGACCTGCTAGCTGATCTGTTCCCACTAATTTTGAAATCCCTCTGCCTAAAACAGTTAGGTCTGATTTGAATTTACATGCCCTGGGTGGACAGGAATTAATATGTCCGAGGTTTTTGTTGTTTTTCTTTTTTTTAGCACTGTGCTATAATTTTTTTTAAAGGATCAGTTTTTTTTTTTTAATTTAATTTATTTATTTGAGAGAGAGAGAGGGAGCGCACGAGTGGGGGTAGGAGCAGAGGGAGAAAGGAAGACAAGCAGATTCCCCGTGGAGCTGGGAACAGGACTCGGGGGACTCGGGGCTCAATCCCACAACCCAGGAGATCATGACATGAGCTGAAACCATGAGTCGGGCGCTCAACCGACTGAGCCACCCAGGCGCCCCTGTGCTATAATTCTTTAAATACAGTCATTAAGAATTATTTTCCAAGAAGGAGGCATTCCTTTTGAACTCAGTATTTTTCGTGGCAAAGGGAAAACTGAGACATAAATGTCAAAGATCTAAAAGCAGTTTCAGGTCCCACATGGAATGAGAGAATGCACTCATTCTTACGCCTCATGGGGTCAAGACTGTTACCTCCCATTTCTGAGAAGGCCATGGTGCGTGAATCCGGGGGCTGAAGTTGGTCCGCGTGTTTCTCATTCCACCCGCCCAAGGCTTCCAGAGCGATGACATTATCTAACTTTTCAGCAAACAACCCCATGGAAACAGCACAGTCACCAGTGAATCATGGTGCTGTACTATGTTTTAAAAAGCAATATTCAACTAGGGATGATATTGAACAGTACAAACGGGAAAGTAGGGATGTGTTGTCAATTATTCTTAACTACTCCCTCCTCCTGACTTTTCCCTTAGTTATAAAAATGTTGTTTGCTTGGGCACCTGGGTGGCTCAGTTGGTTAAGCGACTGCCTTCGGCTCAGGTCATGATCCTGGAGTCCCGGGATCGAGTCCCGCATCGGGCTCCCTGCTCGGCAGGGAGTCTGCTTCTCCCTCTGACCCTCCCCCCTCTCATGCTCTCTCTATCTCATTCTCTCTCAAATGAATAAATAAAATCTTTAAAAAAAAAAAAAAAAAAAAAATGTTGTTTGCTTGTATTTTAAGTGCCATCTGGGGCCTTCATCATCCACAGCATTGTGAGCACACACTTGACTAGACTGAGGCTTCTTGGGCCCTCTTGATGACACCCTGGAAAGGCTATTTGGGGTGGTGAGCGGGAGCCCTCCATAGAAGCCCCTCCAGGCTGAGAAGAATCTTTGATTTCATCTGCATTTCAAAGGGCACTTTTTGCCCGTAAGGAAATTTCGGGGTGGAGTAGAACCATGGAATGTACCAGAAGGAAAGTGAACTCAGGTACCTGATGCCTCTGCAGACTTGTGCCCAGGTTCATGCCTCTGTCTGGGTTTGGGGTTGCGTGAGTTTGGGACTCCCATGTCCTTCATCCACTTATCCAAGAAATATATATATACGTTTTTAAAATTTATTTTTTGAGAGAGAGAGAAAGAGAGGGAGCACACTCGGGGGGGGGGGGGGGGAGGGGGGGGGGGGGGGGCAGAGGGAGAGGGAGAATCTCACGCAGACTCCACGCCCAGCACCAAGCCTGGCTGGATCTCACAACCCTGAGATCATGACCTGGGCCAAAATGAGGAGTCGACACTTAAGCCACTGAGCCACCCAGGCGCTCCTTTTTTAAGAAATATTTATCAAAGGCCTGTTATGTGCAAGGAACCTGTATAAAGTGAAACGCATTCTTAAATGCTAATGTTGAAATATACACAAAGTGAGGAGGTGTGCGAGAGCAAGTGCAGATTTGGCAAAAACAAAGACCCCTGGGGCGCCTGGGTGGCTCAGTTGGTTAAGCGACTGTCTTCGGCTCAGGTCATGATCCTGGAGTCCCTGGATCGAGTCCCACATCGGGCTCCCTGCTCAGCAGAGAGTCTGCTTCTCCCTCTGACCCTAACCCCTCTCATGTGCTCTCTCTTTCTCTCTCTCTCAAATAAATAAATAAAATCTTTAAAAAAAAAAACAAAAAAACAAAGACCCCAGATGTTCGGTCAGCCCTTTGCTGACTCCTTGTTTCCACCAGGCCACATTCCCTCCTTTCTTCTTCCTCCTGCTGTGGATGCAAGATTCATGGCCTGTCTTCTCTTCCTACCACTGCAAGGATAGACCTTCCAGATCACAGGGACCATACAGCGCCCCCTGCCTCCCCCTGTCCCCCCCCCCCCCCCCCGCCGGAGTCCCGTTGGTGCCATTCAGCACCACAGGAACGCCCGCATCTTGCCGTTGCACACTCCAATGTCTGGGACTAGGTAATACGCGGTCTTCTCTCCCGGAGACTTCTCTGCGGGGGACTCTGGGCAGCTCAGGCTTGTGAAGAAACGGTAAACAAAGTGTGAATTTCCTGCCCCCCACCCCCAGGAATTCTTGGCAGTTTTAATGAATCACAGCAGGCCTGCCATTGACACCACTGTACCTTTTCCTAAGCAGCCATGCACCCCAATAACTCAGCAGCAGGGGTCAGAACTTGCACCAGCTTCACGTTTAGACGGGATTGGAGGGGACAGGGACATCTCTCATTGTTTTCATATGAGACACTTAACTACCCAGACCGCAGAAGGGACACCGCTCAGAAACCACCTCAGGGAACTTGGTGGGGGCGGGGACAGAGGGAAGGAAGAAAACACCCTGGGGGTAGAGAGCGTGGGGTGGGGGCGGGGAGGGACCGAGTGCACAGCAGGGGAGCCAACCTGAGCAAACACAGCGGCCGGAGTCTTTCCGAGCCCAAAATGCTGAGGACATCCATTCCCGGGGGTGGTCTCAGCTGCTGGGCCCTCAGACTCCCTACCTCTTCTGGCATTTTCCACCTCTGCCTCACATTCTGGTTGGGCCAGGTGGGCTTGCTGCAGGGACACCCCCAGTGCCTGGATTACGGGCCCCCCTTCCAGCCCCCGCTGCACCTCGAGTTTTGCTCAGCCTATGAGTCCTTCGGCTGCTGTGACCAGGACAGGGACCGCCGCCTCGCTGCTCGGTACAGGGACATCATGGATTACTTTGACCTCGGGGGCCATGAGCTGTGTGGGGGCTACATTAAGGACATCCTCTGCCAGGTAGGCTTGAGCGTAACCCTGCAGGGCAGTGAGGGACCCAGCTTAGCAAAGTGCGGGGTGCTGGGCTTGGAGGCGTGGGTCCTGGGGCGGGGGGCGGGAGGGCTCCTTGGGCACCCGGCCCTTTAGAAGCTCCCCTGGCAGCTGCCTCACCTTAGAGCTCTGGTCCCTGGACGGGCACACGGAGGCGAGCGGGTGCTGCGTTTGGTTTCCACTGAGAGACCCAAAGGTCTCCCCCTGGGGTCTGCTGGTCCTTGTGCTTTCTCAGGCAGAAGGCGGAGATGGGTGTCCTCCACGGAGCTCTCAGAGCAGCGCTGTCGGGGTCCCCCTGCAGTGCACAGCTGTGGTGGTTACCGAGGGCTTGGGGGGAGTGGCGGCACCTGCTGGGGCCCATCCTCGTCTGGGTCCTTGGTGCCGGGGGAGTCTCTGGTGTGATGATGGTGGTGGCGGCGGTGGGGGGGCTCTCCCCAGCATTCTGGAGCTGGGCTGAAAGGGCTTCAAGCCGCTGGGTGGCAATGACTTACAGAGGTTCTGCTTCTCCTGGCTCTCCAAGGGCCAAAATCCACATCCCTGGCAGGCATCCCCCATCACCGACTCCGGGAAGAGATGTTCAGGGTGCAGGGGAGAGTCGCACTGGAGGAGAGCCACTGAGAGAGGCTGCCAAGGGGAGGGGTGCTCTAATGAGGTGTTGGGGGCGAGGAGGCAGGAGGTCCAGGCAGACCTGTGATCTGAGACCCTCCCGGGCATGTCAGCGCAGCTCCCGGGCTCTCGGGCTGCCGCCGTTCCCGAGCTCACTAGGCGCCCCATCTCCCCGTCTGCAGGGCACACCGCAGATCCCCACACAGCAGCCAGCCACCGGGGTGCCATCTCCCCGGGGCTGTACTCGCCTACCTCGGGCACCACCCCTCAGCTGTTAGCAGGAGAATTAACTCTGGGATAACCCCGCAGGGCGGAAGCTGCGCTCTTCTGAGCAA
Source organism: Phoca vitulina (assembly GCF_004348235.1). Classification (NCBI taxonomy): domain Eukaryota; kingdom Metazoa; phylum Chordata; class Mammalia; order Carnivora; family Phocidae; genus Phoca; species Phoca vitulina. Next base: position 4,292,042 of record NW_022589729.1, read on the forward strand.
CACTAAGACTGTGAATTTCTGAGATGCCCCCTGGTAAAAATGTCTCCACCCTCCCTCTGCCCTCCCTCCCACTTTCCCTGTTGGGAGAAGTTTCTGAAAGCCAAATGAGGCAGCTGTCCTGTTTTAGGGATTTGAGGAATCAGAATAACCTACATGAGTCTATTTATTAAAACTCTCAAGCCCCTCCTCTCTCTTTCCACACACACACGTAGTGTATTCCCAGCAGTGATTGTGCAGGAAGTTATTAGGATCCTGATTTTACTGATGAGGACTCAGGAGCTTTAAAGAACTTGTCTAAGATCAGACAGTGCCGGGGCACAAATCTAGAGGCTTAGCTCCAAGTCTTCTGCCCTTTGGATCATACCTCGCCAAGACTGAGTCCCAGCAGCACCGACCCATTTACTTCGTGGTTTTCTGACCTGGGCCAAGTGTACGTCCCATTAGAACAGAGCCCTGGTCCATCTTGCTCCCTGTCCTCCGTGCAGAGAACAGAGTCTGACACCACAGGGGAGACTCTTCCTGGGCCTTACTTTCCTTAGATAGAGAAATGATATTCTGAGATAACTGAGTCGAAGCAGCTGTGCAGACTCTAAGTTTCTGCCTAAGACTGTGCCATGATGGTTATATTTCCATGGCCCCCTCTGTTCCCTGGTAGCTCGTCCTTATTTCTGTCTCCCCGCTTCTTTCCACTCCTCCAGAGTGGACAGGCCAGTGGGTCAGACTCAGAGCAGTTCCTTTTGCTTCTTGTCAGCAGCTCTGACAGGTTTCCTGAACTGAAACTTACCACCCAAGGAGAGACACTGAATCTTCTAGAAGGACTCTTTCTTCTCTTTCCAATAGCCAGGAGCTTGCTCTGCAACCTGCCATCAGGGTTGAAATAAGAGTGAACGGGGAACTCAATGAGATACCACCTCACACCAGTCAGAACGGTTAAAATTAACAAGTCAGGAAATGACAGATGTTGGCGGGGATGCGGAGAAAGGGGAACCCTCCTACACTGTTGGTGGGAATGCAAGCTGGTGCAGCCACTCTGGAAAACAGTATGGAGGTTCCTCAAAAAGTTGAAAATAGAGCTACCGTATGACCCACCATTTGTACTACTGGGTATTTACCCCAAAGATACAAATGTAGGGATCCGAAGGGGTACGTGCACCCCGATGTTTATAGCAGCAATGTCCACAATAGCCAAACTATGGAAAGAACCTAGATGTCCATCGACAGATGAATGGATAAAGAAGATGTGGTATATATATATATATATATATATATATATATATATATATATACACACACAATGGAATATTATGCAGCCATCAAAAGGAATGAGATCTTGCCATTTGCAACGACGTGGATGGAACTAGAGGGTATTATGCTGAGTGAAATAAGTCAATCAGAGAAAGATAATTATCATATGATCTCACTGATATGAGGAATTCTTAATCTCAGGAAACAAACTGAGGGTTGCTGGAGTGGGGGGTGGGGTGGGAGGGATGGGGTGACTGGGTGATAGACATTGGGGAGGGTATGTGCTGTGGTGAGCCCTGTGAATTGTGTAAGACTGATGAATCACAGATCTGTATCTCTGAAACAAATAATACATTATATGTTAAAAAAAAAAAGCAGGAGGGGAAAAGTGAAGGGGGGAAATCGGAGGGGGAGACGAACCATGAGAGACGATGGACTCTGAGAAACAAACTGAGGGTTCTAGAGGGGAGGGGGGTGGGGGGATGGGTTAGTCTGGTGATGGGTATTAAAGAGGGCACGTTCTGCAAGGAGCACTGGGTGTTATACGCAAACAATGAATCATGGAACACTACATCAAAAACTAATGATGTAGTGTATGGTGACTAACATAATAAAATTTAAAAAAAAGAGTGAACGGAGAAGTCAAGCACATCTGAGAAATGCTGCTGTCCCTTTGTTAGGTGGCGGGGAACACAGGTGAACTTGGATGGTCTGGCCCCGGCGGCTGCTGGGAGAGCGGTCAGTGATCAGAAGGGGTTCTTGGGCCAGTGGGCTCTGTGCAAGGCCCCGAAGTGCACCCTTTAAACTGGCCTTTCTTACTTAACTCCCAGTTACCCGTTTTTCATTACTTTTGGGAGCTGGTTGTCTGCCCACAATATTCTGTTTTCCTCCTAAAAAAATGCTATAGTTTACGGAGCCCCGAGGAGCAGGTACTTGGCACGCAGGTCTTGTGTGTTTGTGTAAAGAGCAGTGTGGCCCCATAGCCCCAGTTCAGATTTGTGTAACTCCCAGCGTGGTGCTTTGTATATATGAAGCACTTAAATATTTTTTTTTAAAAGATTTTATTTATTTATCTGAGAGAGAGAATGGGAGAGAGAGCATGAGAGGGGGAGGGTCAGAGGGAGAAGCAGACCCCCCGCTGAGCAGGGAGCCCGATGTGGGACTCGATCCCGGGACTCCAGGATCATGACCTGAGCCGAAGGCAGTTGCTTAACCAACTGAGCCACCCAGATGCCTAGCACTTTAATATTTTTAGTAAGTAAGTGAAGAAATGACTAGATGCCTAATCTCTGGGAGTGATACATCGCATGTCCGGTTTGGTAATTTTATTTTTAATCATAAACTATTTCAAACATACAAAAAGCACAGAAAATTCAATAATTAACACCATGTATCCAATACCCAGATTTAACAAATGTGAAACTTTTGCCACTTCGCTTCAGATTTGGATAAAGAAAGAAAATCTTATAGATACAGCATTTATAATAAAGGGAAAGGTGGAGAAATTAGTACTCTTTTTTTTTTTTAAAGATTTTATTTATTTATATGAAAGAAAGCGAGTGCATGAGTGGGGGGGTGGGGGCAGGGGGAGAGGGAGAAGCAGGCTCCCCGCTGAGCAAGAAGCCCGATGTGGGGCTCGATCCTAGGACCCTGGGATCATGACCTGAGCCCAAGGCAGATGCTTAACCAACTGAGCCCCCCAGGCGCCCCGAAATTAGTACCCTTTAAAAAAAATTCGCTTATTAAAACTTTAAGTGTTAAGAACGAAGTTAAAATGCTAAAGAAGGTATAGTGAACATGAAAGATTTCTCCCCCTTTTTGCCTTCCAAGAGCGCTAACTGGCTAGAAAATTGGGGTCCCAGAAAAGAGCTTTACCAGTAGTTGGTCATAGAAACTCCAGATTCTGATTCTTTCCTAGACCATTTTTACTTCTGCGTGCTCAAAAATTGGGACCAGCCCCACTGTGGCCAGTCTGACTACCAATCAAGCTTCCCTTTCTTTCCTAGGAGTGCTCGCCCTATGCAGCTCATCTCTACGATGCTGAGAACCCTCAGACGCCCCTCCGGAACCTTCCTGGCCTCTGCTCTGACTACTGCTCTGCATTCCATTCTAACTGCCACTCTGCCATCTCCCTACTGACCAATGACCGTCGCCTCCAGGGGTCACATGAAAAAGATGGCGCCAATTTCTGCCACCTCCTCAACCTTCCCGACAAGGACTATTGCTTCCCCAATGTCCTGAGGAATGACCATCTCAACCGCAACCTGGGGGTGGTGGCCGAGGACCACCAGGGCTGTCTGCAGCTCTGCCTGACCGAGGTGGCCAATGGGTTGAAGAACCCTGTCTCCATGGTCCACGCTGGGGACGGCACCCATCGCTTCTTTGTGGCTGAGCAGGTGGGAGTGGTGTGGGTCTATCTGCCTGATGGGAGTCGCCTGGAACAACCCTTTTTGGACCTCAAGAATATCGTGTTGACTACTCCCTGGGTAGGGGATGAGAGAGGCTTCTTGGGGTTGGCTTTTCATCCCAGATTCCACCGCAACCGCAAGTTCTATATTTATTATTCATGTCTGGGCAAGAAGAAGGTAGAAAAGATCCGGATTAGTGAGATGAAGGTTTCTCGGGCTGATCCCAACAAAGCTGACCCCAAATCAGAAAGGTGAGACATGCTCAACTCTGTACTGTGCTCCAGAATAATGTCAGTCCATCCTCTAAGATGATAAAGGGAAACGTTTCTGGTTTTAGAGCCACTAGCTTATAATGCTGACCAAGGAGTCATCGTTGAATAATGAGGACAGACAAGTTAGACTTTTGAGTCGGGGTTCTTCATGGGGTATAGCCATCACCTTATAGTTACCTAATCAGAGCCATGCTTGCTTGTTTTTATAGAATGTAAGCAATGGCCAGCAGCCACAAAGGTTTGAGAAATGATTATAGATAATATCAATATATTAAATATAATAGTGCCCTCTCATTATTATGTGGCCATTGGATTCCAGGCCTTTGGCCTTGAACAAGGGAATTATCCTCACAGGAGGCTGTGACCCAAGGCCATAGAGCTGTGGATGCATGGTCTGATGAAGGACTTAATTCTGTCACTCCAAGCTCATGGTCTTTCCACTCCACCATTCTGTCTTTTTTCCTTCTTGTTCTTTCTGCCTTGTCTCTCTTTTCCCGAATAGCCAGGTTGGGGGATTGAAAAGATCATGGAGAACTAACTGATAGATTTACCCCTGCTGGTTTGCCCAAAGGAAGGGATTAAGAATTCTGGTAGAGCAGAAAGTAAGGCCCAGAAAAGAGTGATTGTTACCCTGGCTCTGTCTACAGCTCATGAAATCATGATAGGAAAGAAAAATGATCCATGAAGGAGTCATACTGGGAAATAAGGGGTGTCTTAGCACTCCAAGCTTTGTGATTCTTGGAAACTCCGAAGCCGGTCTTGGCTGGCTTGGACCAGTCATCTCTGGGTGTCTGAAGAGGATGCAGTTTTAGCTTATATCAAAGCCTAATGCATGGTTTCTTTTCCTTCTAGAGTCATCTTGGAGATAGAAGAACCAGCCTCAAATCATAATGGTGGACAACTTCTTTTTGGTGTGGATGGCTACATGTACATATTCACCGGGGATGGAGGACAGGCTGGGGATCCCTTCGGCAAGTTTGGAAATGCTCAGAACAAGTAAGCAGGGTGGATCTGGGCCCCTGTCCCTTTAGGGTGAGCCCTTGGTATGTTTTTGCTGAGATGGAGTCTACGGAGGGTCAAACCCAAATCACTTACTGCAAGATGTAGCCCCCTCTGTTGAGGCAAGTGGGAGGAACATTTGGTTTTCTGTCCTATAAATTTTAGGCACAGTGTATTTTAGTAAGTAATACTATGGATGCTCAGTGTAACTCTCAGTGCTACGGAGACACGAATTCAGAGTGTTCAATGTATATTAGGGGGACATTATTTACCACACCAAGATTTTACCCATTTCAATGCAACTCAGCGATATTATTGAACACTGCTTCAGGCACTGTGCTTGACCCTGGAGACATGTGAGAAGGTTAGTTAATAAGCGACATGTATTGAATGCTTACTGTGTGTCAGGTATTGTTCTGAATACCTTGTGTGTCTTTAAGAATGTAATTCTATTTATTTATTTATCTGAGAGAGAGGGAGAGAGAGAGAGCACAAGCGGGAGGCGCAGAGGGAGAGAGAAACTCCAGCAGACTCTGTGCTGAGCATAGGGCCTGATGTGGGGCTCGATCTCACTATCTGAGCTTAAACCAAGAGTTGGACACTTAACTGACTGGGCCACCCAGGTACCCTAACATCGCACAAGGGCAGGAATTTTTATCCATTTGTTACTTGATGTATCCCTAACACCTCGAATAGTGCCTGGCATGGGAGTCACTTCAGAAATACTTATGGAATGGATGTCTCCTATGAAGTGTAGGTATTATGATAGTTATTTCACCGATGGGAAAATAGAGGCAGAGAAGTAAAGTAACTTGTCTAAGGCCATACAGCAAGTAAGTGGCAGAACCAAAATTCAAACTTGGAGCAAGCTGGTGCAAGAGCTCAGTGAGGGCTGACCTAGATAAAAGTCACATGATCCTTCCGCCCTTTGTACCAGCAAGCACTTGAATGCCATTATCCCTGGTATTAAAATATTGAAGTTATAATAATCAAGAGCTAACAGGGGTGCCTGGGTGGCTCAGTAGGTTAAGTGGCCGACTCTTGATTTTGGCTCAGGTGGGGAGTCTGCTTGCCTCTCTCCCTCTGCCCCTTCCTCCACTCTCTCTCTCTCAAATAAATAAGTCTTTTTTTTTTTTTAAAGATTTTATTTATTTATTTGAGAGAGAGAGAGTGTGTGAGAGAGATCACGAGCAGGGGGGAAAGGGTAGAGGGAGAAGCAGACCCCCCCCGCCGAGCAAGGAGCCCAATGTGGGACTCGATCCCAGGACCCTGGGATTATGACCTGAGCCGAAGGCAGACGCTTAACCAACTGAGCCACCCAGGGGCCCATAAATAAATAAATCTTTAAAAAAAATAATCAAGAGCTAACATTTGTCAAATGCCTACTGTTGTGAATTGCTTCACGGGCTACACGGAAGGTAACTCACTTAACCCTTACAACCACAACCACACTTCGAGGTAATGTTTCTCTCTCCTGCTTTACAAATGAGGAAACTGAGGCCCAGAGGCCACAGTCACTGGCAGAGCCTCGCTAAAAGCTCTGATCTTTGTCTATGACCACAGTGCTCTATGAGGAAGAAGAAGCCAACTCCTTTTAAAATTCATAGTATTAGTGGCCGCTTCAGCAGCACATATTACTAAAATCAGAACACTACAGGGAAGGTTAGCATGGTCTCTCTGCAAGGGTGATGCACACGTTCATGAAGAGTTTCATATTAAAAAAAAAATTCATAGTGTTAAACCAAACCTGAGAGAAACCATCTCATCAAAAACATTTTTAAAAATTGAAGCTGCAACTGGCTTGCTCCGGGTCTTATGGGCCAGGACCCCATCAAACTTTTGCCTACTAGTTCTCCTTGAGCCAAAACTTGGCAAGTCTTAACATTTTGCATAGATCTATATACCTATCTAACCTATCTATCTATATATATCATATGGACACGACTTTATGTATATATCTGTGTACATATGTATATATCTGTAAAAAATCATGTCTTCCCATGTGATTCTTAGTAGTTGTTTGGCATTGACCATCAGTAGGTCCTCCTGGGCAATCTCTGGTCTGGTGCCATTTTATTTTATCTTCTATTTAGTTTTAGTTAGTTTTTATTTTATCTAGTTTTAAATTTTGCATACTTAACACCAAATCTACCCTCCTAAAAAAATTTAAGTGTAAAAAAAATTGTAAGTGTAAATACAGTATCGTTAATGATAGGGACAAACGTACAGCAGATCTCTAGAACTTACTCGTCTTGTAAACAAATGTCCAACAGGTGTATGAAACGATGCTCAGTGTCACTCATCATCAGGGAAATGCAAATCAAAACCGCAATGAGATATCACCTCCTATCTATTAGGATGGCTCTCTACCTCCCCCCAACCCCCAAAGGAACCATACACAAAAGACAGCAAGTGTTGCTGAAGATGCGGTTCTAGAACTTTGTACACTGTTGGTGGGAATGCAAAATAGTGCAGCTGCTCTGGAAAACAGTATGGAGAGGCTGCGAAAACATTAAAAACACATAAAACTAGCCAATGAGCCGACAATCCCATTTCGGGGTACTTACCCTGCGCTTGTTTCCCGGCCCTCTTTCTTTCAGAAGTTCCCTGCTGGGGAAAGTGTTAAGGATCGACGTGAACAGGGCAGGCTCAGAGGGCAAGCGGTACCGAGTGCCCCCGGACAATCCGTTTGTGGCTGAGCCAGGGGCCCATCCTGCGGTCTATGCCTATGGGGTCAGAAACATGTGGCGCTGTGCCGTGGACCGAGGGGACCCTGTCACGCGCCGGGGCCGAGGCCGGATATTCTGTGGGGACGTGGGACAAAATAGGTTTGAAGAAGTTGACATCATCGTGAAAGGCGGGAACTATGGCTGGAGGGCCAAGGAAGGGTTTGAATGTTACGACAGAAAGCTTTGTCACAATGCCTCTTTGGGTAAGTCAGAAGTTCTCCGGGTGATTTCTTGAGTGAATTGAGGGGGCGGAGGTGGAGGTGGGGGGATACGACCTGAGAGTGTTCTGCCCTGCAGGTGGCTCGGGGGTCTTCCTTTATGTCCTGTGGGATTGTGTTCTCAGGTTGGCCCTCCAGCTGCTGGCACCAGAAACATGCTGGGTAGTGCTTGTTGACCTGATGCATTTGAATCTTGGGTGGATTCAGGGACTGGGATTGACCGAGGAATCTATATTTTAGATAAATTACCCACATGATTTTTAGGCATGCTATTTCGAGAATCACTAGTAGAGGAAAATTGGTGGCTCTATGTTTTTAATTTATTCCCATTTGGCACAGCCCACTGAAATGACATTCCATATGCAGTCAGGTGATATATTCCATATACAAACCCTAAATGTCAGTAACCAAGATGTGCTTTTCTGGGGCGCCTGGGTGGCTCAGTCGTTAAGTGTCTGCCTTCGGCTCGGGTCATGGTCCCAGGGTCCTGGGATCGAGCCCCGCATCGGGCTCCCCGCTCAGCGGGAGGCCTGCTTCTCCCTCTCCCACTCCCCCTGCTTGTGTTCCCTCTCTCGCTGTGTCTCTCTCTGTCAAATAAATAAATAAAATCTTAAAAAAAAAAGATGTGCTTTTCAGGCATATTTTATCACAGGTGCTTAATCTTTTTGGGTTCTCTAAGTTACAAAGGAGTCTTAGAGACCCTCACAAGTTTTTTAAATCCTTAAACCTGAGTATCTGCCATGTCAGCCTAGGGGATGAACTTAGGTGTGTGGATTCCCAGGTCACTGCCTCACAGGTGGGGGAATCTTTGGCTTCCTTTCTGCTTGCAGAGACCAGGCAGATGGGACGCTCACAAATATTGTGGCTGGTCTGTTGAGAAAAATAAACCTGATTCTTTTGGCTGCTTGCGCTACCAAAGATCAAGAGAGAAACCGTTCTCCACTCAATCAGGCAACTACATTTGAAAGTCCCCATCTTCCTCCTTGAAGCTCTCAATTTTTTTTTTTTAAGAGAGAGAGAAAGTGTGTGTGCATGCGTGAGCAGTGTTGCGGGGCGGGGGTGTGTGTGTGTGTGGAGGGCAGCAGGAGAGGGAGAAGGAATCCCAAATAGGCTCCGTGCTCAGTGTAGTCTGACAGGGGGCTCGATCTCACAACCCCGAGATCATAACCTAAGCCGAAATCAAGAGTCAGATGCTTAACCAACTGAGCCACCCGGGCACCTGAAGGTCTCAGTTTTCAGCTATGACACTCTTTGTTCCTGGACAGGTGACATTCTACCAATCTATGCTTACGGCCATGCAGTGGGGAAGTCAGTCACTGGAGGATATGTCTACCGTGGGTGTGAATCCCCAAATCTCAATGGCCTCTACATCTTTGGGGACTTCATGAGTGGGTAAGAAAGGATTGATGTCTCCTTTTTTTTTATTTCAGCATTTTTATGGAGATATAAATTACATGCGGTGAGATACAGTCTCTAAGAGCACAGTTGGATAAAGTTTTACAATATATACACTTGGAACTATGTTAAGATGCAGAACATTTCCATCACTCTGGAAGGTCCTTCTTGCCTATTAGCCTGTCGGTACCACCCCTTTCTCTCTCACACTCACACATCAGCACATCAGCCAGAGGTTACCACTCCCATCACATTAATTTTGCTTCTGGAACTTAATATAAATGGAATCATACATATGTATTTTTTTGTACATATATGGCTTCTTCATTCAATAACATCAGTGAAATTCATCATTGTTGTCACATGTCAGTTTTTCTCTTTTACTGCTTTGTAATATTCAAGTGCATGAATATAACACCAATTATTCATGTATTCTCCTGTTTTGGCTATTTCCAGTTTTTTACTACATATTTATTATATATTTGTTACATATATTTCAGTGTGTGTGTGTGTGTGTGTGTGTGTGTGTGTATTGAGCTTATATCCAGCAACCTGTCTAACTCTTATTAACTCTATTGGCGTGTGTGTATGTGTGTGTAGATTCTGTTGGATTTTCTATGTAGAAGACCATTTTGTCTGTGAATATAGATACATTTACTTTTTCTTTTCCTGAATTGCAAGGCTTTTATTGTTATTCTCTTGACTTATTGCTTCATCTTAAACGTCCGTACAATGTTGGATAGAAGGCTTCCATTTTCACCAATGAGTATGATGTCAGTTGTAGATATTTGTACATGCCCTCTATCAGGTGAAGAAGTTTTGCTTCCATTCCTAGTTCACTGAGAGTTTGTATTGAGTATGGATGTTATGTTTTGTCAAATGCATCTGTGCATCTAGTGAGAGAATCATGTTTTTAGTTCTTAATATAGTGAATTATATTGATTTTCTTTTATCATTGAAGCAATCTTGCATTTCTGGAATAAACACCACTTGGTCATGATGTATTTTCCTTTTAATATATTGTTGGATTGGATTTGCTAACATGTTGGAAAATTTTGCATCTGTGTTCATGAAAGGGATTTCTTTCTTGGAATATCTTTGCCAGATTTTGGCATCAGGATAATGCAGGTTTTATTTTATTTTTTTAAGATTTTATTTATTTATTTGACAGAGCAAGAGAGGACAAGTAGGGGAACAGTAGAGGGAGAGGGAGAAGCAGACTTCCCGCTGAGCAGGGAGCCCGATGCGGGGCTCGATCCCAGGACCCTGGGATCATGACCTGAGCGGAAGGCAGACGCTTAACGACTGAGCCACCCAGGCGCCCCTAGGATAATGCAGGCTTTAATAGAATGAGTTGGAGAGTATCTCCTTTTCTTCAATTGTCTGAAAGAGTTTGTGTAAAATAGGTATTATTTCTTTATATGTTTCTTCCAGGTGAAGCCATCCAGGTTTAAAGTTTTCTTGTAGACAACGTATAGTTGTGTCTTGTCTGGCGATTTTTTCTGTCTTTTTTTGTTAAAGATTTTATTTATTCATTTATTAGAGAGAGAGGGAGAGAGTGAGAGAGAGAGAGCAGGGGAAGGAGAAGAGGGAGAGGGACAAGCAGACTCGATGCTGTGTTTAGGCCGACGTGGGGCTCGATCTCAGGACCCTGAGATCATGACCTGAGACAAAATCAGTCGAGGCTTAACCAAATGAGCCACTCTGGCACCCCCATTATTTCTTCTGTCTTCTAATTGGTGCATTTAGACCATTAACATTCAAAGTGGTTATGGACACAGTTGGATTAATATCTACCATATTTATTACTGCTTTCTATTTGTTGCTCTTGTTCTTTGTTCTGTTTTTGTCTTTGACTCTTTTTCTGCCTTTTGTGGATTTAACTGAGCATTCTATAGAGTTCCATTTTCTCTCCTTTCTTAGCACATCAATTATACTTTTTTTTTCTTTTTCAGTGGTTGCCTAGAGTTTGCAATATACATTTACAACTAATGAGTCCACATTCAAGTAACATTATGCCACTTCAGGATAGAAACTGAGGTCACTGAGTTGAGACTGTCATTTTTTCTTTACTTTTTTTAAAAAAGATTTATTTATTTTAGAGAGAGCGAGCAAGTGGGAGTTGGGGGAGGGGCAGAGGAAGAGAATCTTTTAAGCAGACTCCCTGCGGAGCCCGACCTTGATCCCACAACTTAGAAGATCATGACCTGAGCTGAAAGCAAGAGTTGGATGCCCAACGAACTGAGCGATCCAGGTGCCTTGAGACTATCATTTTTTCTAATACATATGTTTAGTGCTCTAAACTTCCCCTCAAGTCCTGCTTTAATGGCATCCCATCAATTTTGATACATTGCGTTTTCATTCTCATTCAGTTAAAAATATTTTCGGCTCGGGTCATTATCCTGGAGTCCCGGGATCGAGTCGGGCTCCCTGCTTGGCGGGGGGGGGGGGGGGGGGGAGGTCTGCTTCTCCCTCTGATCCTCTTCCCTCTCGTGCTCTCTGTCTCTCATCCTCTCTCTCTCAAATAAATAAATAAAATCTTTAAAAATATATATATATATATTTTCTGATTTCTCTTTGACTTATCTTCTCACAAGTTAGTTTGAAGTGCGTTAATTTCCAAATATCTGAAGTTTTCCTGAGGTCTTTGTGCTATTGATTTATAATTTAGTTTGATTTTGGTCACAAAGAGACTGTATTTGATTTGGAAGATTACCCTGGATTATCTAGGTGGGTCCTAAATGTATCATTGGAAGAAGGAGGTAAAGGGAAATTTGAAGACAGAAGAGATAGAAGTCAGTGTAACAACAGAAGCAGTGTGATGAGCCCATGAGTCAAGACTTGAGGACAACCATTGGAAGCTGGAAAAGGCAAGGAAATTGATTCTCCTCTAGAGCCTCTGAAGGGAGCACAGCCCTGCCAACACCTTGATTTTGACCCAGTGGAATCCATTTCAGGATGTTGGCCTCCAAAACTGTAAGAGAATAAGTGTGGGTTGTTTCAAGCCACCAGGTTGTGATGATGTATTACAGTGGTGGTAAGAAACAAATATAGTTACCATTTTCAATACTCCTCACTAATATGTGCGTATTTCCTTCTGGGGATGTCATTTTTTTTAATGCTTGAAGAAGTTCCTTTAACATTTTTTGAAAAATGGGTCCATTGGTGATGAATTCTTTCTGCTTTTGCTGTCTTTTTTCCCCCTTCCTTTTTGAAAAATATTTTCGTTAAATATAGAAGTCTATGATGACATATTCTTTCTTTAATTCTTTAAAAATGTTGTCCATTATCTTCTGCTTGGCCTTAATTCCAATGAGAAATCTGCTGCCATCCTTATACTTGTTCCTCCATATTTAACATGTCATGTTTTCTCTGGCAGCTTTTGAGATTTTATCATTGGTTTTGTGCAATTTTATTATGATATATATTGGTGTAGTTTTATTCATATTTCTTGTGCTTGGATTTGGTTGCACTAATTGGATTTGTGAGTTTATAGCTTATATCAAATCTGGAAAAATTTTGGCTGTAATTTATTTCAAATAGTTTTTGTTTCCCCACCCTCTTTTTCCTTCTTGTTTGGATACTTGAATTATGTGTATATTAGGCTGCTTAAAGTTTCCTGCAGCTCACTGATGATCTGTTTGTGTTTAAGTTTTATTTCTCTGTGTTTAATTTTGGGTAGTTCCTATTGCTATGTCTTCAGTTCATGAATCTTTTCTTCTGCAGTGTCTAATGTGCCATTCATTCCATCCAGTGTTTGTTTCTAAATCTCAAGCGCTGTATATTTCATCTCTAGAAACCTGATTGGGGTCTTTTGTATATTTCCCATGTGTCTACTTAGGTTTTTGAACATATGGAATCAGAGTAAAAAGTCACTGTTTTAATGTTCTTCTCTGCTAAAGTGAACATCTGTCATTTCTTTGTCAGTTTTGATTGATTTTTCTCTTTATTATTGTTTCTCTTTATATTTGTTTGTATTTTCCTTCTTCTTTACTGCCTTATAATTTTTTACTGGATGCCAGACATTGTAAATTTAACACTGTGGGTGCTGAATATTGTTGTATCTCTCTAAATAAGTTACTTGGAAATAGTTTGATCCTTTCAGGTCTTGCTGTTAGTATTTGTCATGTAGGACCAATGTGGTGCTTATTCTAGAACTCTTGATTCCTCAATATTGAGAAAGGACTTTGCTAGAAACTCTTCCTAATGCTCTGTGAATTATACTTACACTGCCTGACCCTGAGTAAGTGCCAAGTACTTTTCTTTCTAATTCTTTCCTCTGATTTAGGAAGTTTTCCTCACATGTATGTGCTGTTAAGTATAGTGATGGATATTCAAAGGAGACACTTTGCAGATCTCTGGGGCCTATTCTCTGTACCCCACTCTTCTCTCCAATATCTGTCCTGTAGACTGTTCTGCATAGGTCTTCCTGACTCTCATCTCTGTCTTTTGAACTTAAGGAGTCTGCTGGCTCTGCCTGTGTTTTCCTTCCTCGTGCTGGAAACTTTATCAAGGTAGTAAGCTGGGACAATTTTAGGGCTTACCTTGTTTGTTTCCCATCTCTTAGGGAATGTAGTCCTTCATTGTCTGATTTCCAGTGTCTTTTAAAAATTATCATTCTATTTTGTCTAGGTTTTTGACTGTTTAAGGTATGAGGGTAAATCTGGCTCCCGTTACCCCATTTTTGTTAAAAAAGTTAGTAATATTTTCATACTGCAATTCTTGGTTTCAGAGACAGGGTAGAGCTAGTAATCGGTCAGTTCCTTTATCATCACTCGTTAGATCTTTGGGATTTAATTGTTCTTTGTTTTTCCCACAATTCCCACCCACAGTTCCATCTCCTTACATATCACTTGGTTGATATTCGGTGATTCTTAGTCAAAGCACATGCACCAAAATCACTGGGATTGAGCATCTCTATTTCTATAAAATGTTTCATGTGAAAAAAAGATTTCATATGACACACTAGTTGACCCATCTTCCTTTTCTTTTTATTCTAAAAACCTGCTTTTAGGTCAGATAGAAGACAAAGGGATATGAAGCATCGACCTGCTACTACATAGATATAATAATAACAAAAATAGCTACCAGTTTTTGAGCCTTTACTATGTGTGCCAGGCCCACTGGGGAGCTATTCATGTATATTATCTTACTTAACCTTTGCAACTTTTGTCCGTGGTAAATTCATTTTACAGATGAGGGAACTGAGGTGTAGCCAGTTGAGCACTGAGCCAAAGGTCACAAACCAATAGAAACTAGATTAGTCCTCTGTAGTGGTGCCACCTTCACAGGGCACCAGACTCCTCCTATAATAGAAGATGAGCTTCTCCATCTAGGGCCAGCAGCTGACTGAGGTATCTCTGAAGCAGCTTTTTGATTCCTGGGAGAGGCTAGGTGTTGATCTCCTAAGGGAGGAGGAAAAATATCCTGCAGGGTGAAAATATGGATTCCTATAATAAAGGTTTTATTTTTCATCTAGTCGACTTATGGCTTTGCAGGAAGATAGAAAAACCAAGAAATGGAAGAAACGGGACATTTGCCTGGGCAACACTGCGTTCTGTGCCTTCCCAGGGCTGATCAGCACCTACAGCAAATTTATCATCTCTTTTGCTGAAGATGAAGCAGGTGACAAATATATAGGGTTATTCTGTTTCTGCTTATTGGAACTTAAATCATCACAGGCATCGTGAACTAAACATTTGTTATAATCATTATTATTACTGTTGTTATTATTATTATTTAAAGAGCAACTACACTTCTGTTTTCACTACCATTTAGTCAACTGTTTTTTTTTTAGAGAGAGAGGGAAAATGTGCGGTGGGGGGAGGGGTAGAGGGAGAGGGGAGAGAGAGAGACAATCTTAAGCAGGCTCCGCGCTCAGCATGGAGTCCAACTCGGGGTCCAGTCCCACGACCCTGAGATCATGACCTGAGCCAAAATCAAGAGTCGGACGCCTAACTGACTAAGCCACCCAGGCGCCCCATAGTCAACTTTTATAATGTACTGGATACTATTCTAAGCGCTTTACATTTTTTTATGTTATTTAATAATTACAACACCCCCATGATGTAATGATTATGCTTATTTTGCCAGTGAGGCAACAGATCGAATATGCCAACCTACGTCTTCTTGGTTGAGGCCCACACCTCACTGTGTGGGGCAAATCAGGGTTTACACTTTGGTCTTTTGGTCTTTTGACCATGAAGGAGATTCATGTCCTCCTACCTGATTTGATTCTAATCTGCAATCACAGGAAGGTGGACAGGGCCAGTAGTGGGGCAGACGTGGTGGGTGGACACTGGTGTTTATCCTCCTGGTGCTGCCTGGGAGGGAGAGCCCCTGGTGATCAGCCCCTGACTGGGCTGTTCTCCTTCCTGACCCTACCAGGAGTCTGTGAGGCAAGTGCTGTGAGTGATCCAGGGACAATTTCCTTCCTGAGAGATCTTGGTAAAAGGGTAGACAGCTCGTTAGGAGGCTGTTCGCTAGATAGATGAGGTATTTATTAAGGGCATCAGCAAAGCAAAGCATGTTTGCACGTAGAGAGACAGAGACTCCACTCTACTAAATTGCCTCAAATTCCGTAATCAGAAAATGGAGTTTTAATTTCAGCTTTACGTTAAGTTATGTTACATTTTGAAAGATAAAATTTTATTTTGTGAGGAGGACAGGGCCTGTGATCTCTTTGGTATTTGCCACTGCATCTAGCCATGCTTGGAGTCTCAGAAGGGCATAAAATGGCCTCTCAGGGCCCCTTCCAGACCTGGGCTTCCCTGTGAGTGTGAACCAGAGCCTTGAAGGTTTCCTCAAACTGGGTTTCTTTCCGCTCTGAGTCATGGGGTGGCCGTGCCAGACCTTCACTTGAACAAGGCGTACGGAAATCGAGTCAGCTCCTGGACCTTTTCCTAGCTTATAGTTTGAGATGAATATTTTAGAGGAGCAGAGGCTATTTTAGAGAATTCAAGCATTCAATAGAGAAAGTCTAAGTGCGTTCCAAATTGGAAGTCCAAACATATAAAAAAAGGAGAGAAACCACAGGCTGGCAGGATGATGCTCCATGGAAGGAGGATGATGTGGAAGCCACAGGCCTGGTGGGGTCTCTGCCCTGGCGGAGCCCCTCTAGGCTGGTGCCCCAGGGAGGCTGGAGTCCTCAAGGCTGGAGCTCGCTCTCCCCGGAGGCTGGAGCCCCGGAGGCGGGTCTGCCCTGGGATCCTGGGCTGCTTTGTCTTCTGCAGCTTGCTCCTGAGAAGGCCTCCGAGACCCTGGGTTGGGTGGTTTGGTTTGCCGTGCCCGTGAGGCTACTCGGAGGAGAAAACAGGCAGCTTTTAAATACCAGTCAGGACATCTGGCCAACAAAACTAAGTGTCCTTGGCTGAATTTTATCGAGTGGACTTGCCAGGGTGTTCCCAAGCCAGACATTGCCCAAAATGGCCCTAAAGCCAGGAAAGCTGTTTCAAGGCAAGTTATTTTCTTCCTTCCTTCCTTCCTTCCTTCCTTCCTTCCTTCCTTCTTTCTTTCTTTCTTTTTTAAAGATTTTGTTTATTTATTTGAGAGAGACAGATAGCGACAGAGAGCACAAGCAGGGGGAGTGGGAGAGAGTGGGAGAGGGAGAAGCTCCATCCCAGGACCCCGGGATCATGACCTGAGCTGAAGCAGAAGCTCAACTGACTGAGCCACCCAGGCGTCCCAAGGCAAGTTATTTTCTTCCCGAGTTGCTTGTTCTTGTGTGTTTGCATGGAGTGATTCGGATTTTCTGCTCACATCCTAGCCTTTCCCACTTATGGACATATTTTTAGATCTGAGTATTTCATTATTTTATTATCCATCATCAGCCGTAGACATCTCATTTTTGGTTGAACCTCCAGTACTGCTGCGGTGTATTTCCAGGTTTTTCTAGCTGAGAGCTGGCATAAATAAGTGACTTTGGAGGGAGGGGCGGGCGTGGGGCTGGCCATTGTTGGGTGGGTCCCGATGGGTTGGATTTCTGAATCAGGCACATTCTCTAGAGGGCTGGTCAAAGTACTAATGTTTGCACTAAATTTACATCGCATGCGTTTTGTTTTACATGGCGTGTTACAGTTTTTTAGGTAGTCTTTTTTGGTCCTAAAATATATTTTTAAAATTGTCAGTTGGGCATGACAGATGAAATTTGCTTCTAGCATCGTTTTCCCCTAAAAATACAGTGGGAAGTCTATGGCATGTTTAAGACGTATACTATACATAAACTGGTGTTGTGTAGGGACTGTGCCACAATGTGGGGTTTTCAATTAGAGCTGGAATTATTTTCATGGTCTAGGGGGGGCTCCTGCGTGATGGCACCCCGGGTACGTGCAGACACTTGGTAGACCCCTTGTTTTATCTAACGGACAGTGCCTGGGCTTTCCAGTCAGAGGAGGCAAACTGGCTCTAGGGTGGGGTGTGTCCTAATGTCTCAGACCCCTTACAGGGCAAGATGACAATATAGTTTGTGAGTACACAAAGTCCAGAGTTTATTAGGCGGCTGTGCGTGGGGGCTCCATGAAGACCGGAGGCCTCACATTCGGCACGGGACAAACGTTGGTCCACGTCCTCCACAAATGCAAGGAAGAAGGTTGTGGAAATAACTCAGAGCTGTCTGAAGTTCTAGGCTTTTCCGATTAGCAATTTAGTAGACATTTACTTCCATGAGGTTGAGAGAGAGCATACAACAAGCGAGCTCAGTTCAGTGCAGTGGCACAAATGTTAGAAGATGTAAAGAGATAAGAAGGTAAGAGTAACGGCTGATCATCACTTTCTAATTTTTTAAAACATCTATTTAGGTGCACCTGGGTGGCTCAGTTGGTCATGATCCCAGGGTCCTGGGATTGAGCCCCGCGTTGGGCTCCCTGCTCGGCAGGGAGCCTGCTTCTCCCTCTCTGTTGGCCGCTCCCCCTGCTTGTGCCCTCCTGCTCTCTCTCTGTCAAATAAATAAATAAAATCTTAAAACAAAACAAAACATTTATTTATTTGAGAGATGTGGGGGAGGAGCAGAGGGAGAGGGAGGGAGAGAATCCTTAATTAGACTCGCCGCTGAGTGCGGAGCCTGACGCGGGGCTCGATCTCAGGACCCTGAGATCATGACCTGAACCGAAACCAAGTTGGACACTTAACTGACTGAGCCACCCAGGTGCCCCATCACTTTCTAATTTAATCCCTAATAATCGTGTGAAGTATTATTAGTCCCATTTGACAAATGATTAACAAATAACATTAGGGTTACACAGGGTGAGAGGTTGCCCGAGACAGCACAGCAACTGGTGTTGTCAGGATTCCAAGTCAGCTGATCCAGCTCCGAAGTTGGACTCGTCAACCCATCCTATCCTGTCCCTCACAGGTAACTGTGAGAAGAGGTGGAATGAGGTAGTGACCATGAGCAGAGAGTATTCAAACAGAGGGAAGTGGGAGGAGCAGGGGCTCCTCAAGGAGGTGAAGGAGACTGTGGGTAGAGGTGATTTCTGGGAGATGTGGAGAAGGCCAGGAGAGCCTGAAGACTGGGAGGGCCAGGGAAAACAAGGGACCCAAGGACCAAGGAAGGAAGGTGCAAATGGAGGGAGAAGTGAGGCGGGGGCAGTGGGGATTGGTGCCAGTGGACTCAAGAAGGGGCAACAGAAGGTGACGGATAGGGCGCCTGGGAGGCTCAGTCAGTTAAGCGTCTGCCTTCAGCTCAAGTCATGATCCCAGGGTCCTGGGATCGAGCCCCACGTCGGGCTCCCTGCTCAGCGGGGGAGTCTGCTTCTCCCTCTCCCTCCGCTTCTCCCTCCGCTTGAGTGCGAGAGCTCTCTCTCTCTCTCAAATAATTAAATAAAATCTTTAAAAAAAAAAAAAAAGTGATGGATAAATGGTCCTTAACCGGTAGATGGCTATTTCAGGGTTTCTCAGAGAATTCTTATTAGTAGTAAAGAGGTGGGAAAGGACATGGTGAATCGTTAAGGCGAAGTTTCTGAGAGCAGAGAGACGAAGCTGGTTTGTTCATTGAACGTAAATAGAAACGCACGTCTGTTGGGGTGCACTCTGAGCTATTCTTTGGGGGTCAGAGAAGGGCTGTCTTCTTGATGAGCTCACAGTCCAGTGAAGGCCAAGCTGTCGGCCAGGGCTCCGGGGTTCCCTTCCTGGGGTTCCCTTCCTGGGGCTCACTGCATTTCAGGGTTCTAACCCCAGGTCGAGGGTTTTCTGTGCATCCAGCTCTGTCTCAGCCATGCTATCGATCACCTGTCCCTGTTTCCTCAGGGGAGCTCTATTTCCTGGCCACCGCCTACCCCAGCGCCTATGCACCACACGGATCAATTTACAAATTTGTTGACCCATCAAGGTGAGTTTTGGTCTCATTTTCTTCTTAGGTGCATCCCTATCAGCCCTTATCTTCATGGCAGATCATAAAAACAGTCCTGACTCCCCAGAAATTACCAGAAATTATCAATGAAGCAAATCTTTGCTTTAGATAAAAAGCAGATGGGGCAAATAAATGTAGGGCAATGTGTCTAGGAATTATGAAATATTCGGGAACTGGTCTCTTTGTGGTGGGAAATGAGGATCTTGAGCCTTTCTTGGATGACTACTCTAGACTTGTGGCTCCTGTTTTATTTTTTTATTTTTTTATTTTTTAAAGATTATTTATTTATTTATTTGAGAGAGAATGAGAGACAGAGAGCATGAGAGGGAGGAGGGTCAGAGGGAGAAGCAGACTCCCTGCCGAGCAGGGAGCCCGATGCGGGACTCGATCCCGGGACTCCAGGATCATGACCTGAGCCGAAGGCAGTCGCTTAACCAACTGAGCCACCCAAGCGCCCCTGTTTTATTTTTTTTTAATTATGCTTCTGGAAACTTCTGTCTGGGATCATCTGACAATGGGTGTATAGTTCTGACCACCTGAGTAAATACTGTTGCCCTCTCCCCTGGGTTTGGTTGAGGTCTCAAGGTCCTAGGCAAATATTTATTTATCTATATTATTATTATTATTATTATTATTTATTATTATTATTTTCTGCAGGAGCTACTTTTGAAGGGCTCCTACTGGCCAAATCTGGGACAGTTTATTTATTTTTTAATTTTTAAAACATTTTAATTTAAATTCAATTAATTAACATGTAGTATATTATTAGTTTCAGAGGTGGAGTTCAGTGATTCATCAGTCTTACACCCAGGCGCCCCTTAAACTGATTTCTTAGTGTCTCCACCTGACCCTTTCTGGAATTCAGTGGCAATATTTATTCACTCGGTGGATTCCGTACTGTTTACTTCTGCTCTTTTGCCGACCTCTCTCAGAGGCTAAGCAACTGCCCAAAGGCCACAGGACAGCGTCCCATCTGAGGGTGTCAAGCGTGTGGTTTGTACCCTCCTGGGAGGTGATGCAACGTATCCAGCCTGAGGGCCTGGGGCAGTGCATGGATTTATCACAGGATTCTGCCCCAAGGCAAGCTAGTCTCCCCCACAAATCAGCTTGGGGAGACCCGCAGAGGAAAACTTCTCTGTGAGGCTACATTGCTCCTCTGTGGGGTGGTGCTAAGACGACATTCGGCAGCTGCGTGTAGATTGGGGCTCAGGATCAGGAGCCAGGCCCCGCGCAGCTCCATTTGGCAGCAGGCTCTCGGTCTCTGTGTTCTCGGGAGTTCCTGGAAGAAGCTCAGTCCCTGAGGCTGTGCCTGGGGTGCTCTCCGAATGGCACCTGTGGGATTGCTAAGGGCCGAATTAGGTACTGGGCTGGCTTCGTATTTCCCGTGCTTGCGGGGAGCAAACCCAGCACCCAGTTCGAGTGCCTCAGGTGGCAGATAATGGCTGGGTCGGAGTTCTGCTCTTTCCACTCAGAGGTTTCCTGTGTGAATCACTTGGTCTTTCCTTTGACAGTGTCCTCGTTTGGCTAGGGGAGAATCAAGCTCCCCACTCTCCTAAGAGCAGCCATAAAACAACCGTAAAGCCTGTCCACACGGAAGACATCCCTCCGGGCTCACCTGTCTCTCAGGTTGACACTCACTGGTTGTCGCTGTCTGCCAGGCACTGTGCTGGGGTCCTGAGCAGGGGGGCTGTCATTTAGTGTGGACGGGATCCCAGGGAGACAGGCTCACACCCGTCACTCTACAAGGAAGCTAGCTGAGCTTGGCCAAGTGAACTTACTTGCCCGAGGGACAGCTAGCAAGAGGGGGCCCAGGATAGGGACACCGAGGGTCAGAGTCATTTTAGCATCTCTCATTCACTTCGGCCATCATCATGTGGAGTTGGACAGACTTTCAAAGCTTCTCCAGCAGTGGATCCAGATTCTGCTCTGCTTACCTAGTCAGCCTGTCTTGCACTGAATGCACCTATGACAGCTTTCTGAGGAGCAAATGATTTATTTCCGTGTGATTTTTTTCTTTTTTTCTTTCCTTCCATCTTTCCTTCTTGCCCTTCTTTGAGAGTTATAGACCCTGGAGCCTGGGTTTGAAACTTGACTTGGCTACCGACTAGCTGGGTGACCTTGCATCTGTGTCTTAATCTTTGGGTGCCTCAGTTTCCCCTCTGTAAAATGGAGATCGTAGGGTTATTAGGAAGTTTCACTGAGTTATATTTATGAAGCATTTGTGCAGCGCCTAAGCACGAGGTGTCTGTTAAATAAAGAAAATTACTTTTTTTCCCACCTGGAATGAGGGCGATAGGAAGGAGAGACAGAGCTGGAGCGAGGAAGGCAGAGGAGGAGGCAGTGGGGACTGGCTGGAAAATTCCACGTCTGCTCTGAGTAACGAGTGCTCCTTGTCTCCAGGGTCCCTTTTATTTCAGAAGATGCACCCAGGAGACAACAGTTATGGAATTCTTACTCTAATAGGCAGAGAGGCTGGCCATCCTTCAGGGGCTGTGCCATGAGTTCTTGATGGGATTCTCTTTTTTTTTTTTTTTTTTAAGATTTTATTTATTTGCGAGAGAGAGAATGAGAGATAGAGAGCATGAGAGGGAGGAGCGGACTCCCTGCTGAGCAGGGAGCCCGATGTGGGACTCGATCCCGGGACTCCAGGATCATGACCTGAGCCGAAGGCAGTTGCTTAACCAACTGAGCCACCCAGGCGCCCCTTGATGGGATTCTCTTTAAAGGGAATCACCTCCATCATCGTCATCATCATCATCTTCATCTGTGGGGCAGTTGTTATGTGTTGGGCGCTGTTCCAAGTGTCATTTTTTAAATCTCCTTAAAAAATAATTTTAGAAGTGACTTATCAGTCACTTATGGTATGTGAAGTACACAGCTCTTATTTTTATTTTAATTTTTTTAAAAGATTCATTTATTTGAGAGAGAGAGGGTGCTCATGCATGCGTGGGGGGGGAGGGGCAGAGGGAGAGGGAGCGAAAAATCCTGGAGCAGACTCCCCGCTGAGCAGTGAGCCTGACTCGGGGCTTGATCCTAAGACCCTGAGATCATGACCTGAGCTGAAATCAAGAGTTGGCCACTCAACCGAATGAGCCAGCCAGGCGCCCCTCACAGCTCTTATTTATTCCTGCAAGGATGGGTACAATTACTTTTTCTATTTTATCGATGTGGAAATTGATGCTTAGCAAGGTTTACTTGCCCCTGGTCCCCAGAGTTTGAACCCAATTCTGTCACCACGCCCGTGCCCCTGACCCCCTCACTACAGTCTGTCCCAAGAGCCTGTAGTGTCCCTGTTCTTTCTCCTATTTCCTGCTCCCATCTCTCTCATCCCCATGGATAAAGGAGAGCTGAATCCAATTCTTGCAAATGGGTGACCTTGACTTCCTGGTCCCATCCTCAGAATCTTGCGTCCTCACTTTTTCTCTCTATTTTTAGGCGAGCACCCCCCGGCAAGTGCAAGTACAAGCCAGTGCCGGTGAGAACCAAGAGCAAGCGGGTCCAGTTCAGGCCGCTCGCCCGTGAGTCCGTCTCTGTCTCAGGCTCAGGCTCAGGCCCTGGCATCGCGGCGCTGGCACGGTGCCCTCTGCAGACATGCTCCAGTCCTCCCACGGTGGGAGCTCTGTTTCCCGCCGAAGGCCTATGCTCTGGATGAGGACCGTAGTAACTGTGGCTCGCTCTGTACATCGCCGTATACCGGAGTATGCACACGGGCTTCTGCAGAGACCCGTTGGCCTCTGTCCGTCCATCAGTTCTTCACTGGGCACTGTTCATTGAGCCCTGAGATTGCAGTGGCCACTGTGCTAATCCCTGGGGCTATAGCAGGGAACCTGACCTGTAGGAGCTCAGAGTCACATGTAGTGCAGGCAAATGAAGAAATAAATATAGCACCGAGGCTCTGGTAGAGAAGGATGCCCAGGGGACCGAGGGGCCTCTAGAGTGAGCAGAGGCAGGGTGGGGATTCAGGAAGGGCTGATTGAGGAGGGAAACTAACTGTTCCAGAGCCATGGATCACTGGAGTGACCCTCTTAAAAAAGTAATATATTTAGACCAAGGCCAGTCACGAGGCTTGAGCTCATAACCCCAAGATCAAGAGTCCCATACTCTACCACTGAGCCAGCCAGGCGCCCCTGAAAAGAATTTATATTAACCCTCCTGTAGTCATAGGTATCCTGGGTGGTGTTTCCCTTAGGGTTACTTTTCCAGGATTTCTGTTTCTCACTAAATAAATATTTGTTTCCCAGAGACAGTTTTGGACTTGCTAAAGAAGCAGTCGGAGAAAGCTGCTAGAAAATTATCCAGTGCAACTTTAGCCTCCAGCCCCCACCGGGCCTCATCTCAGAAAGGCCCCTCCAAGAAGCCAGCTTTTCCCACAAGCAGCAGGAAGGCATTTCAAAGGCCTGGTGTGAAGAAGAGAGCCAGAGGGTTGTCCCCAGGCCTCCAGGGCAAGAGGAAGCTGAGCCCGAAACCCCCCAGGGGCAGGGGCCGGCAGTCAGCACAGCCGAGGTGAGCTGGCCAAAGTCTCCCTCGGCCTCTTCTGTCAAGGTGGCTGCCCAGGGGACGTGCCAGGGGAGAACCACCTCGCCGCCGGGAAGCTGCTCGTGCCACTGCCGAACGTGGGCTTTAGCTGTATGGGAGCCGGAGCTGGAGGTGGGGGCAGGCAGAGGGAACCTGACTTAGGGCCAGCGCGGTTGTCCTCTCCGCAGGAATTTTGCTCTCTGAATGGACGGATGCTCGTTCTCTGCTTCCGTGGAGACACCAGAGCCCACGTGGCCAGGGCCCCGGCTAACCTTGTGCGGTGGTAAGCCTTGGAATCCCCTGCGCATCTCTCTTGTTTCATAAGTGCCTCCAACCTAAGGTAATAAATCAGTACTTGCTCAATCGGGCCTGTACCCTTTGATCTCTGGGATGTTTGTCTGGCATTCAGAAATCTGGTGTGCTTCATCCATTTGCCTAAGAACCCTACTTCACTCTCCTGCCTCATCCCAGGTCCAGGAGGAGGCCCATAGGGACATGTTTCCAGGCAAGCCCCTCTAAAAATGGTTCTCTCCTTTGCCCCAGGCTGTAGCTCACTGACTAGAGGCAGGTCCTGGTCTGTAACTCCGGCGCCCACTAACTTGCCTTGGCCAGTAGCATAATGGACGTAACTACATTTTGAGTACTTCTTATGTGCCAAGATTATATAAATTACCTGCAACCTCACAACCTTGCTGCTTATATGTGTTGCCAAGTAACCTCTGTTGAAGAGAAGGCAAATGAGTCTTCACGCCCTAGACCGCAGCAGGGAGGGGACAGCTGGACTTGAACCAACGCCTCCGTCGATGTCCCGTGCACCTGCCCCCCTGCAGGGCCCTCGGTGAGGGTCGGTGGCTTTTAACCAGGTATTTGAGGAATAAAAGAGCTAAGAGAGGAAGTGATCCCCGTCTTTAGGAAGTTCTCCAAATCCTGCAAATCATCCAGAATGGTGTAGGCAATTTGGTTTAAGAACAAAAACATGAAATGCCAGGGTTGTTGAGGACCTTCAGAGGTCATGTAATCCCTGCTTTTCATACGGTGGCCAAACCCTGCACAGATTTTTTTTAGTTTTCCGAAGAAGCAGATTCTGTTTTTTTCTTTAGCAATCTTCATTTGCAGGCTAACCTAACCTAATCTAAATACATCAGGCCTCTTTTTGATTCTTTTCTCTTGTTCTGCCTTTAAGAGTGCTGCAAAAAACACTAGTCATCATTGTCTGCAGATCATTTTTAGATAAATTTTTTAGCTGCTTCCTTTGCCCTATCTCATGGCTTTTGTTTTTCTTTACTTTTGCCTACCTTTGTAACGCGCATGAACACTCTCTAGGATAGGCATGAACTTCAGGATCGAACCAGCCCTGGTATTTTACACTTGTAGCGTCTTCTCAGATGAAGACACCAACATCAAGGCGGGAGGAATTCTACCCTGGATCCATTGTCAAAAGATGGCTGGTCAGCCAGGTCAGTTTGGGGAGATTGGACTGACCTCTTGAACAAGTATTTGAACTCACTTGTCTCATTTTTTTCTGTACAATCTTTCTTTTTTTTTTTTAAGATTTTATTTATTTATTTGATATAGAGAGGGAGAGCACAAGCAGGTGGAGAGGCAAGCAGTGGGAGAGGGAGAAGCAGGCTCCTAGCTGAGGAAAGACCCCAACGTGGGGCTCGATCCCAGGACCCTGGGATCATGACCTGAGCCAAAGGCAGCCGCTTAACGGACTGAGCCACCCAGGCGCCCCCTGGACAGTCTTTCTTCTAAGACATGTGGCACAAATAGGGTCTGGCCTGGAAGTGTTTTGAGCCCTGGGGGGAAGGTGCTCAGAATTCGTGCATCAAAGGACCGTGTCCTTCAGGTTCTAGGCTTCCGCACACGGGTTTTGCATAGGAGGGTGGCGGGTCTAGGGAAGGGAAATGAACAGGTCTCCCTGAAATGCCAGGAAGCTGGGGCGGGGGGGTGGGGAGAGGCGGTGTATTCCCCTCTGGCAAAGTGGCTTTCTTTTCTGGAAATTGGCTGGCAAGGCCCGTGAGCCGTCAGGAAGGGGCCAGTACTGAAAGAACAATCATTTAGGTCATAGCCTAGATGTTTTTGGCTTCCTCAGAGGCGAAGGTGTTGAGAAGTCCAGAAAAAGGCACACACGCTTGTGTTTGCTCTTTTTAGAGGCCTGCTGGGGGAGAGGGCTAGGGGAGGGGCTGCAAGGAACAGGTCATGCTAGAGGGAGAGAACTGGGATGCTTCAAAGGCATCTTTTTCCTACTAACTCTGTTACTTGATGACCAAGTAACTCAAAGCAAGCAGTCTCGGTATTATGGTATTTGAGGATCTGAAATGGTTTTGCAAAAAGGCATTCAGGGTCCGTGAAGTGCTGACCCTTCTGTGATCACTATGGATCTTGTTTTTGCACCAGTGAGGCCTATTTTGTCAGGGCACTCTGAGCATTTCACCTCCACAGCATCCCTAGCAGCAGCTATCCTGACCACAGAAGGGCTAGTAACCAACAAAAGTAGGAGTGTGCGTTTCCAGAGCTAGCATCTTGCAAGCCAAGATAGAACGTCTGACAGTTCCATCGTTCCCAAAGCTAACTCAACTTAAGAAATACATTCTCTTAAGACAGATACCATATGATTTCACTCAGATGTGGAATCTAAAAAACAAATGAATAAACAAAAAGCAGAATCAGACCTATAAATACAGAGAACAAAGTGGTGGTGGCCAGAAGGGGGGGAGGGGGCAGGGGCAAAATGGGTGAAGGTGGGTGGGAGGTACAGGTTTCCAGTTATTGAATAAATAACGGGACTAAAAGACACAGCTTAGGGAATATAGTCAATGATGTTGTAATAGGGTTGTATGGTGACGGGTGGTAGTTACACTTGTGCTGAGCACAGCATAGAGAAGGTGAATCACTATGTTGTACACCTGAATGCAACTGTCAACTATACTCAGATCAGAATTAAAAGAAAGAAAGAAAAAAGAAAAGAGAGAGAGAAAGGAAGAAAGAAAGAAAAAGAGAAAGAAAAAGAAAGGTAAGGAAGGAAGACCTTCCCTTCTGTGGAATTTAAGATTATGTTGGGAAGATATTTAATTTCGCTTCAACCAATGCCATACTTATTTGCAAACACAGTACTGACTCTGGGAAACCCACGCATGAAGGAGACTGCCCACCGGTTTACTTGGTGTGAGCACAGGTTAAGAATTAACTTGAACTCAAGGTCACAGGACTCAGGCTCTCTAAAGCTACACTATCCAACAGAAATAGGAGTGTTGCAAAGGGGAGCCATGGATGTAATGTTAAGTTTTCCAGTAGCCACATTAAAAAAATAGGTAAGATTAATGTAATTACATATTTTATTTAATCCAATATATCTACAACACTATTTCAGCACGTGGTCAATTAAAAATTACTAATGGGGGAGAGTTTACGTTCTCTTTTTGGTACTATATTTTCTAGATCCGATGTGTTGTAACTCTTGCAGACAGCCCAACCCAGATTAGCCCCATTTCAGACCCTCAGTGGCCGCGGAGGCTAGCGGCTACTTTGCAGATAGTCCGCTATCAGCCCCTGGCCCTGAAATATGGGAAAAGAAATCCAGGGTGGGGAAAATCCGCCTATTCTGAAAAAGACTCTGGTGGCGGCAGTCCCGGGGCGTTCTGGAATTCAGGGAACCACGGAGAAAGGAGAGCCGCTGCACACACTGGCTTTCCAGCAGCCGGGGGCTGTTTACTTTCGGGAGCCGCTCCTCCTCCCTCTGCAGGGGCAGGCCCTCCGAGCGGGACTGGGCGCAGGGGCGCGGCTGCCACGTGGCGGCCACCGCGCGGCTTCCGCCCCGGCCACGCTGGCCGCGCTCGGGGCCGGGCAGGGCGAGCGGCGGGACGCGCCCTCGCCCTCCTACCGGGAGGCGAGTGGGAGCCGGCGCGATAGCGCCGCCCGCCGGCCGCGCGGCGTCACTGCAGGCGCAGCGCCGGCCCCGCCCCCCGGCAGCGCCCCAGGCCCGCCCCGCCCACCGCCCCGGGAACCCGCCGCCGACGCCCCCGAGCTTCTAATGCGGGGTTGGGGCTCGACTTGCAGGGCATTGGAAACGAGCCCTGCGTCTCCTTTGTCGAGGACGCGTCCCACGTCCCGGTAGCGCTGGGGTCGCCGAGGACGGCTTTTCTTCTTTTTCCTGCTCTTTGTGTCGGTCCAGGATTTTCTCTTCCGGGTCACCTCTAACTCACTAGAAGGACGCCCATCATTTGCATTTCAGGAGGAGTAATTTTTACTCCTGCCAGAACTAACGTTTTCAGAAATCGCTTTTCTATTTTGGGATTTCTATTCCGTGAAGGGAAGAACTAAAAAAAAAAAAGCAGAAGTGAACAAGAGGCCCCAGCGAGGATCGAACTCGCGACCCCTGGTTTACAAGACCAGTGCTCTAACCACTGAGCTATGGAGCCTACCCGTTACCTGGTTTGTCTTAGTTCAGGGACATTGGAAGCAATATTGCTTTAGCTGGCAGTCTGAAAACTGACCTCATGCATCCATTACCAGTTATAATCGGAAAGACTATGAAATGTTAGAGAAAAATGCCTACAATATGACAAATATTAAAAAAGGCCCCCTTATGTCAAACTCCTATATTTATGATTACAAAACACTAAATCATACCTGCGTAAGTTATGCGTACAGATGGGGCTGGAAGGGAAAACGCAAAACTGAAATCATGTTCTGATCGTATTCTGAGTGGTTCTTTTACATGTGAAAAAAGCCTCGGAGCCATTGTTTATATGACACATTGTATCAAGTTTAGTACTTACTGGGAAGTTGTGAGGGGGTGTCTCTGCTTCTCATACGTTAAATAAGTTATTATGGATGAGTTAATTGATTTAACAGTATTTATTGAGTACTTGCATTGCTCTAGACTTTGGAGATAGGGTGGATAAGTAAAGCTCTGTCTGGGATCATGAAACTATGCCTCATTCTTTTTTGCTTAAAGAACTGTTTATTGAGGGAATGAAGTTAGGGTCACAGCATGACCCATTCCCGCAGAAAGGACAGAATGAAGGTCATGCTGCCCAGTGGTCTGCGGGCCTCTCTCCCTTACCTCCTACCACTGTCTGCTCATGTTCACTTGCTCAACAAAACCTTTCCTGACCCTCTATTTGAAACTGCACCATAGTCCTTACTCCGTCCATTTTACCCCGTACTATGTGAACCTTTTTTCCTATTAATGTGCTTTATTGTTCTTTTTTTTGTCTCTCCCTGTTAAGAGTGTCAGCTCTTTGAGCCCTAAGGGTTTTGTGTGTAGCACACAGTAGGTGCTCAGTAAATGCGGAATGACTGACATCTGTGTTCATTCTGTAAGCCAGGAGAAATCGGGGAGGTGCTTGGGGAGAAGGTTTCTCATCTCAATTCCACTTCCACTGCCTCTCCATCCAAGCTGGAATTTTGTTTACACCCTTTGCATTGTCTCATGGTTCTGGAGGCTACAAGTCCAGTTCAAGACATGGGCAGGGTTGTTTCCTTTTGGAGGGCTCTGAGGGAAGGACCCATCCCAGCCTCTCTCCTTGGCACTTGTAGATGGCCGGCTTCTCCCTGTGTTTCTCAACATCCTCTTCCCTCTGTGCGTGTCATTTCAAATTCCCCCTCTTTATAAGGACACCAGTCCTATTGGATTAGGGCCCACCTCGCTTTAACTTGATCACCTCTGGGAAGACTGGGGGTTAGGGCTTGCACCCAAGAATTTTGAGGGGACACAATTTCTCAGTAACAAATGCAGTCAGGCTTTCAGTTAAGGCAGAAGCAAGGCTTCCTTCATTCCCTTGACCCTGTCTGTCTCTGGTTAGCAGACCGCACCAGCGATTTTCACTTGCTTTCCCCCCACCTCTTCCCCAGACCAAATGATGAATCCCCAGCACGTCCCAGCAGGAGGAGAGATGTGATAGAAAAATAGAGCCTCTCCTTATCTCAGTTCTAACTTGTGATCTGTAGGATAAAGGCTATAAAGATAAAGGACAAGGTGAAGGAAAGCTAAGGAGGGTGGACATCCTATAAAGACTTCAGTCTGCTTTTGTGTAGCATGGTCTTAGAAGAAAAAGTCTGGGAGGCCTTTCCACCAAATCTTATGCCCCCTCCTGCTCCCCATCCCTCCTGATGGGGCTTTATAGCCCATGTACGCATTCACCACCTGTGAAATGGAGGTGATCATTTTGGCTCTGTCTCAGAGCAGTTTGGGGGATTCAACCCAACAATGAACTTGAAAGTGCTAGGAAATTGTGAAGTGCCAGAAACAAACATGATAGGGAGGGAAGGCATCCTACGGTCCAGTTTGGGTGGAGGGAGAGGATAAGATGGAAAATAGAAGTCTCAGCAGCGTCCCTTGGCTGTTCTATGTTCTTTTTGTTTTAAGGTGACAGTTTCCTTTGCTCACCCCTGCCCTCATTCTCTCCAGATGAGTCTAGGGCAGCCCTAGGGCTGGAGTAAGCAGGAGGGATAGCTCCTCCCGTTGGCTTGGGGCAGGGGCTCCCACCCTCTCTCGCCCTCTCCTTGGGATCACTGTCCCACATCCTCTCCTCCTGGGAGGAGGCCATCTATGTCCCCAAAGTCAAACTCAAGGTCAGAGGGTATGAGGGTGCCAGGGCTAGGAGGGACTTCCAAGCTCATCTAGCCCCGGTTCATTCTGAAGACAGGGAAGCATTGGCCCAGGAGGGGGAGGGGCTTGCCACATGGTGTAGTACAGTGGTTGGCAGAAGGCACACTGCGGTTGTGGGGTTTGAGACTCCCCATGGTTTTTGTTTCCTACTGTGAAGGCTGGTCAAAGAAAGTTAAAAAACAAAACAAAAGACAAAACAAACTAAGTGCAAACACGGATGTAACCTAGCCAACCAACCCACCACCTAAAACAGAGGGCAAAGCGGCTTTCTGAATTTGTCCAAGGTAAAGGTAGGCTCTTTAGAGCAGACCCCAGGGGTGGTGGTGGTGGTGGTGGTGGGTCAGGACAGGGAAGGAGGGAAGAAGGTGGAGGGTCCTCCCTCTGATCTGGTCCCTCCTTATACCCACCCACAACCCAGCTAGAGGTGGAAGGTGGGGGATAGGATCCCCAGGGCCAGCAGAAACCCAGAGGGAGGGAAGAACAAAGCTAAAGAAGGAGAGGGGGCAGGAAGCAGGATGCTGTTCATGTTGCTTTATAAACCCAACACAGATTTACATGAAGCTGGCCACCTGGCCCAGGCGTCTGAGCTCTTCCACCCCACTCCCCGCCAAGCCCCTTTCCCCCAGTTGAATGGGGAGGCCAGCAGGAACCCAGGGCACAGACAGGAGGGCTTTAGTAAACCTGGGATGCTGGGGTCAGGGGCTCTGGTCCCAGCTGACCCTCTCCTCCCATTTGCCTGGATCCTTGGTGGGAGGGGCTGTAGCATCCTCCACAATAACTCAGGACACACAACCCTTCTCACCATCCCAGATGGAAAAGTCTTAGGGTAGACAGCTCAGAAAGTGGGTGGGCAGCTCAGTAGTGAATGCCTGCCAGACTTCTGTGGGCCCAATGGAATGCACTCACTTATTAAAATCATTGTAACAAATTCATCTCCTGGATATTGATCTTATCCCACACCAAGTAGCCTTCTCTTGGGTAGGTTTTTAATTAGATTGCCGGGCTTTTGGGTGGACTCCATGGAAGGACTGCAGTTTTGAGTCCGGAGATAATGTGCACCAGCCGTGCAGAGATGGCATTGGGTCAGGTGCTCGGCCACTTGGCGATACGACGGGGGCTACCGGTGGTGTTTAGGTTGTTCTGGGATGGAGGAGTCTGGTGGGGTGAGGACTGAAGAGAAGGATGAAGAAAATGCATCCTAACCCCACCACCAAGATACCTGGTTTGCAGGACGAATTTACTAGCTCAGACAAAGTCCCATTTAGTGGGCTCCCCGCCAGCCTTGCGTCTCTTCCCTTCCAGATCAAACGCAGGGGGCCGGCGGGCAGGGGAAAGATCTTGGGCTTTGGGGTCTGGTAGACCTCAGTTCGAATCCGGGGACACGCGGAGACACCGGGTCCCGGCCACCTTCCGCTGAACTGCAGAGGGGGACAGGCTGCCCCTGGGGTGAGCTCGGGCAGGAGCGGCAGAGGGACCTGGTTCCTGGCCCAGTTCTGCCCCCTGCTGGCGGCACCGGCGTCACCGTACTGTCAAGGCTCGGGTTCTTCGCGGGTGCCGAGGGGCTGAAGGGTCGTGCTGCCCAGGGTGGACGCGGCTGTAAGGCGGTCAGCGGGGCGGCCCCGCCTCCCCTCCAGGTACTGCCCACCTGGACGTGCGCGGCCCCGTCCGCTTTCTTGCCTTCCCTCCGGTTGCGACGGAGGAGCTCTCCCTGGCCCCGGAGAAAGCCGTCCTCCCCTCCCTTCTGTGCTCTTCGGCAACTCCGCCATCCCCGCTCTGCCCTTGATCCCTGAAACATCCAGCCTCTCACTCTCCACTGGACCCTTCCCATCAGCTTTATGGAGAGAGCCCTGGGAAAGCATCAGATGAAAGGAAAGCATCAGAAAGCATCAGATGAAAGAAAAGGACATAAAACCCTCCACTCCAGTGAGTTGTCTGCACTGGTTCCCTCGTTCCTCACCTCCCACCCATTCCACTTGTCCTCTGTCTTCTATACCTCCCCCACCCCCCGCCCCCAGGTCTGCGTGGATAAACCTTGGTGTTTTGGCGGCTTTTGTTCCCACTGTCCACTTTCTCCTCCCTAAAGACTCTTTTCTGTGTCCCTTATGGCCCACACTCCTGAGTCCGCCCACTTCCCAGGAAGCTGCTTGTCAGCTGTCTTTGCAGCCCTCCCTTCCCTGGGGCAAGGGGAAGGGTGCGCAGGGGCCAGCCTCCTGCGTGGGAGTCGTGGTGCGTCTCTGCCCGTTTGGGAGGCAGTGGTGAGCCAACCCAGAGGTGGTCTCTGCCCTTGCAGAGCTCATGCGCCAACGGGGGAAGCCACCGTCATTCGGATAATTGGTGCAATCACAGAGACCACCGCGGGGGAACCGGAACAGTGAATACAGACAGCTCGGTCTCCTCACATGTAAAACGGGATGATGATGATGATGGTGATGATGATGATGATGACGACAAAAATAATGTGAACACTAATAGCCTCTCATGTGGGTACTTGGGAAAAATAGATGAAAGTAGATGAAAATAGATGAACTTGGCATCTGGGGAGTACTTCATGGATACACATTGCTTTTATTACCAGTTGTACCTAGAAGTAGTGTGTGAAACCCCCCTGTTGTGAGAGGGTCACTCACAGAAGGCTGGGTGGCAGGAGGTGGAGGAGGGGATGAAGAGCATGGGGCTCAGAGGGCCCAAAGCCCCTGTTCTGTAGCCAGAGCTCCTCTAGGGCACCTGCTGAGTGAGACGTTGTCACTCTCCTTTGGGAGCTGACATAGGAGTTGGTGAGTCATGCCCAGAAAGGGGAGATTCTCTCACCTCTTGAAAGACCACGGATTAGAATTAACCTTATTCAAGTCAGACAGGGCAAGCACTCAACCAGGCCAGGAAGAGGATAGTCTTTCAGATGACGCAGCTGTCTTCTGTCATTTTCCCTGCCCCCTGCAGTCCTTTGGAGGAGTTTCCAATCCCCAGCTACCACAGGACAGTGGGGTGGGGGTCCATAGTTTTGGTGGGCAGAATGATACTGGAGATGGTTAATTCAGGGACTGGATGGCAGTTGAGACACTGAGAGCCTCTCAGGAAATTGTTCAAGGCTTTTGGGGCAGTCTTATGAGACCAGGAAACTCCCCCAAAGAGCTCTTATATGTCCTATGATCCTGGTGGGAAGGGAGAAAAGAAAGCATCC
The DNA here is from genome assembly GCF_004348235.1 of Phoca vitulina. Taxonomy (NCBI): domain Eukaryota; kingdom Metazoa; phylum Chordata; class Mammalia; order Carnivora; family Phocidae; genus Phoca; species Phoca vitulina. The sequence continues at coordinate 4,325,962 of NW_022589729.1, forward strand.
AGCCTAAGGGGAGTTGGGCCCAAAGGCAGAAAGACAGAACTTGAGAGTCTTAGAGTTCATCCAGTCCCATGGGTCTCAATTCTGGCTGCACATTAGTTATCTTGGGGCTTAAAAAAATGTCATTACCCAAGCCCCAGAAATTCTGGTTTAATTGGCTTGGGGTGAGGCCTAGGCATTCCTTATTCAATGCTCCCCACGTGATTTCAGTGTGTAGCCACAGCTGAGAACCTGATCAAACCAATCCTTGTTGTCTTGTAGATGAACAAATGCGGACTTTGAGAGCTTAAATAATTGACCCCAAATAAAGACCTTACAATCAGTTTTTGGCCCCAGGGTCTGAACTCAGACCCAGGGCTCTCTCCATTAGCCTATAGCAACATCTCCTCAGCACCAACACTCAGGATTGGTGTTCCTAGAGAGAATAGCTACAATATTTATGTCTTCAAACATGAATCCGGACCGAGTATTCGAACAGTGTTAGCATACTCTAGAAGGACTGTTGAGAATGGAGACTGTTCCGGAAACATCTGTGATCTATGGTCCCAGGATCTGGAGATGGTGACAGGCTCAGGTTTCGGAGTCACAAAAACCTGGTTTTAAACGGTAACTCTTCCACTACCATCTGTGTGACCTTGGCCACTTTACTTAACCTCTCTGAGCTTCAGTTTCTCTATCTGCAATGCAAATATTTCCTTAGAGAGTCAACACAGATTGGTTTCTTGACTGCAAAGATTAAATAGAATATTGTCATAAGGCTGTTAGCATACAATTTGTGCCTTTTAAGTGGTAGCAGTCATAGCAGTTGTTGTTATTAGTATTATTGTTATATTCCGGTGTACTTGCCTTCTAGAACAGTGGCTCTCAAGCAGGGTGATTTTGCATCCCCAGGGAGCACTGGGCAACATCTAGAGATATGTTGATTGTCATAATGGGTGGGGAGAGGGATGGTACTGGCATTTAGTGGGTACTGGTCAGAGATGCTATAAACATTTCCAGTGTGTAGGACAGGTCCTCCCCCCCCCCCCCCAGAGTTGTCTAACCTATTGGTACCAAGGATAAAAAACCCTGCTGTAGGTATCTGAAAAGAGTTGGGATTTTGAAGGCCAGAGCTATTGGGTGGTATTAGGATGACAGTTCTTGGTTCTTTTTTTTTTTTTTCCCATTTACTTTCTTTTTTTAAAGATTATTTATTTATTTGACAGTTCTTGGTTCTTGCGCTGATGAGGAGGCAGGGGGGACGGTGAGTTTAGGGGACAGTGAGCAGCTCCATCTCTACTTTCAGTCCCCACGGAGGATGGACTTTCTACTTCTTGGCATATGAGTCCCTGTAGTAACCTGCCGGTAGTAATAACACTGGTGTTTAGACCCCTGAGAGGTGCTGTGAGGATAATCCTGCACCTAGAGCTTGGGGATGCTGGTATGAAAGGCTTAAATAACGCCAAGACGATTGCATCAGGTCCCACGGGAGGGCTGTCTTTCTCCACGGTTGTGTTCTGGGCACCTGGGACTTGGATGAGGTCTCCTCTCTCATGAGCTCATCATTTATAAATGACAGCCACCAAACTTGGAAAGTATGACACCGAGTTGGCAAGTGGAAAATTTACTCAGCTTTCTCGCCGGAGCTTTGTGTCTTAACTTATTTATCTTAAAGAGAAGATAAGCAGAACACTGCCAGGCAAGCTCTGTTACGTGAGGAGGGAAGAAGGCGTGTAAAAATTCTCCCGAAGAGCACGAAACGGTCAAGGTTATCGCGGTGATTGACTTTGGCTGCAGTGGAGCGCGCGGGCACTAGGTGGCGCTACGTTCTCACGGCAGAGGCGAGCTCTCCCCTGGACGCACGTTATGAATGTCGGTGTTGGAGCGCGTATACCCCAGAGTGAAAAATATAGTAACAGGAAAGATTTAGTTCTTAAAATAAGTCAGCAGCCCAGGGAAGCAAATACTGCCATGGCAGGTACATTTTCTTGCTTGAACTGATGGAAAAGGGCATTAACTGCCTGCAGGCATCTGGCTACAGATATCAAACGATAAAAATACACAATTAAATGAAACCACGCAGCAGGCCCGGCCTCAGAAGGGAATGAGAACCGATAGGTCTGGGATCTGGCACCGACGTTCCTTCCTAATGACCGCTGTGTAAATGCGCATTGTCACGTGGAGACTCTTTTCATTGTCTGGTTGGCTCTTCCCCAACGAGGAGAGGGCTGGCCCTTCGCTTAGGTGCCACCTTTGCCGGCCTTCGTGTTCACCAGTTGGGACGGGGATCACGTTCGTTACCTATGTTAGAAGGTAAGCCAAGTGAAGATCACAGGAGGCGGTGGGTGGCAGTGAGAAGGGGGAGGCGCAGTCTGAGTGTTGTCATGGTGACGGGCCATCCACCTGCTCAGGGGGGCCAGAGTGGTCTCCTCGGGCAGTCTAACTCCACTGTGGGGGGATTCGGACTCCCTGGATCCGACGCAAGTTCACAATCATCTTGACCTGCCCACACTCTTGTAGCCCTCTCCGTGGAGTCTCAGGTTGGCTGTGCTTTAGGAAGGGTCGGAGCAACAGGACCGAGAGGGTGGTTTGGGGCCCAATAGTCCTGCATTCCAACTCCGCCACCAACTAGCTCTTTGACCTTGGAAATGTCATTTCACTCAAGCCTTGGTGAAAAGGTAATCTGTAAAAGGTGGATAAAATGGGCAGGAAGCTTGCAAGAACTGCTCCAAATGAGCTCACAGCAGTCGGAAACTGGGAAGACTTGCAAATAAAGGGGCCAGAGAGCCCCATGTGTCACTGGAAGAAGTGTTACTCCCAGAGGAGGGACCTTGAATGGACATGGGCAAATGCCCTTTTTGACACTTTTAGCTCTTCATTTTTGCTTGTGGCTGCCTAGCCTTGGTCCCTACCCATGCTTAATAAATTGTTAGTTTATTCTCCCGTTCTTGGGTTTCTTGACCTCTAATAGGGGAACCGTAGCTGTCACGGTCGGAGCAGTGGGCATAGCATGTGAGGACTTTAGGAACAGTTACCCCCTCAGTTCAAGGTGCGCACGTACCTGCAAAGCAAGTGTCAACACCCGAGGACATGCCAGTGAGTCCTGTGGACAGTCCTCTGACCGGTGGGCAGGAGAGTCTGGAGGCTAATTCCGGTCCGTCGGAGAAAGCAGGTGGGCACAAAACTCAGCTGCCCCATATGAGAAGCAGAGTTTCTGCCTTTTTCCTCAGATTATAAAGTGTCTCGAAGCTGCTCTGGAAAGAATATGCTGTGAGTTCTTGTTCAGTCATTAACGATACTTCAAAGGACATACACAAGCACATACCCTCTTTCTCATAGATGCAGAGCTTCATTTTTATTCCAAGTCGCACGCGTTCATTGTGTTATAAACAGCCATGGACTCAACTGGGTGTCCTGCAGGGTAGCTGTCCTCATGGCCAGTTAAGAAATTCGCCAACATGTAAGGGGCACGTGAGCCGGCTGGTCCAGGCCCGACAGAGTGGCCCCTTTCCGCTCCCATTTGGTTTAGAACAGGCCAGACCCCTAGCCCTGGGATGTTAAACCAGGGCCGTGTGGGCCAGTGATGCCTCAGCGTTGAACACTCACCTTCCAGCAGTGACGAAGTGATAGCTCTCCAGCACCCTTCTGAGGTCAAACCTTTGGGTTGGAAGTGATTCTTGAGATAAGTCTGATTTCCAGTTGGTTAGCATCTCACCGTCTCCCAAACCTCATTTCAGGTCCCTTTAGAGCCAAAGATCACCTTGTCTTTCATACTTTGTCTAAGAGTCGAGCCTCTGGGACCAGGATCTCTGGGCTTTGCAGTGTGAAGTACATTGGCCAATTTTGCCTGGGCCTTATATGCTGGTACATTTGGTATCATCAGTTTCAGGTAGGGTGCTTTCGGAAAGGGAACTAACATTTATTGAGGGAACTCTATGTTTCAGGTACTTATTGGGTGTTTTATATACATTGATTTATGTATATAAATAGTATCACTGCAATTAGCCGTGATTTAGAAATGTCTTTAAAGATGACCTTGTTTTTAAGTAGGCAGCTTGCAAATGTACTTGGGTTTAAAGCTCAGATCTGAGTTCCTTCCAGTGCAGTGTATTGCAGTTTATGCCTTAACCAACACATATTTATTTAAGTATCTTTTCTGCAGGAAGTACTGTCCTAGGTAACCTTGAGCAATGCAAAGACATGTGGGCCAGTTCCTGCCCTCGGGGAATTACAGCACAGCGTGGGAGGAAGACTTACACGGACAGAGGTTAATGAGTAATGTCAAGTATCACAAATACCCAGTAAGAAGAGATGAAATGTTCACTCAAGGGAGAGACACCTGGGTGGTCAGTGAAAGTTCATGAAGAAAGTGGGAAATGTGTTCCTTCTTGAAACTTGCATAAGATTTGGGTGGAGCCAGATTGGGCCGATTCCAAGTGGAGTTCACAGGGTGTGTTCCACCGACCCAGTGTCCAGTGGTCTCAGCGGTGTGGATTCCTCTGATGGAGAGGTGGCTGAGACCCTTCTCCCTAGAGCCTTGTTTAGAGCTTGGTTCCCACATCCCCAGAATGGCTGGGGGTTCCCTAGAGAAGGAGAATCAACTGGATGACCTCGATGACCCTTTCCATGTGGTGGTCGGTGACTGCCAGGATGACCTCTCAGCTGGTGAACTGTGATTTTTCTGTGGGGTCTTCACCTGCGGCTACTTCTCTCTGCCGTGGACTTACCTCTCTGCCTTCTCAGGGCTCAGACATCAGCCACCCACCAATACACCTTCTGTTTATGAAGGCGCCCTGAGAGCCTTAATAAGAACACGACACCCCATTCCCAGGTGAGGCTCAGTCTTTTGGGCTGTGGATTGGGAATGTTCTTTCAGTCTCTCTACTGACAAATCCTTCCTGCTTTGAGTGCAGTTTATTGGGGCTCAGGTCTGGCTATGTGTTAGAACCACCTGGGAGCTTTGAAAAGATGCTGATGAGCTGGAGCCCTCCCTGGACCGACAGGATCAGTGTCAGGGACGGGGCCTGGGCATCGTGTATTTTTAATGTTTCCCAGGTGGTTCTAGTGGCATTAGGATTGAAACAAGTTCTTGTCAAAACCTTGCAGGAGAGAATCTCCCTAGACTTGGGCTTTCAGCAGGCAGTTTGTGGGTGATCACTGGGGAGATGGTCTTAAATAGATTTCCCCAATTTTTTCCCCAAACTTCCTCCTGAGGGTTTGAAGTGTTGGGTTCAGAAGACCTTCTTCTCAGATAAACTTCTGACATCTTTTTCCAAGTGAACATGCTTTTTATTTTTTAATGAGTTCTGGAAGCTCTTTGCAGAGATGAGGTAACCTCTTGCCTATACAATGGGACCAAAATAATACATAACTTCTCACCTATAAGATGAGACATTACAAGAGCAAAATGAGTGGGGTTAATTGATGGAAGAAATTAAAAATTTATTAAGTACTTATTATGTGCCATGCCTCGTGCTTAGGGTATGTGTGTGTGTGTGTGTGTGTGTATGTGTGTGTGTGTGTGTGTGTGTTTATACCCACACATATATATACAAGATGAATGGAATTTGGTTACCACACTGGAGGAACTATCAGTCTAATGGGGAAAAAGTCCACCTGCTGGGAAAGCACAGCAGGGCAGGTGGTAAAAACTGACGGCTTAGAGTTTGTGTGGGCTCCGCAGCCAGCCCATCTTGTCTGGATTTGAATTCTGGCTCTTAAACTTTTGAAAAGGCATTTGACCTTGAGGGACCTTGGTTTCCTTCTCTGTAAAATGAGGGACAAGACTCAGACCTGGTCGACTGGGTTGTCGTGAGGATGAGGTAGGTAACATAAATAAATTATGTAGAATAATTCCTGGAAAAGAGAAAGCCCTAGATGCAGGAGAGTAATTATTGTTGGGAGAGAACAGGAACCAGTATGACATTTCCCATTTTCAATGATATTCAAAGACTCTGAAATGGCAGCCCAACAATGAGGGAGGCGGACGCCCTGCATTTCAGATGTAGGGAGTTTGGCGGTCCATTTCCTTCACCATCGCTAGCCTTGTCTGTGATTTAGATGCTGTGAGAGCCTCCCTGGGTATGTTTTGAACCTTTGTGAGTCTTTTTTTTTTTTTTTTAAGATTTTATTTATTTATTTGACGGAGAGAGAGCAGGAGAACACAGGCAGGGGGCAGCGGCAGAGGGGGAGGGAGAAGCAGGCTCCCCGCTGAGCAGGGAGCCCAACGCGGGGCTCGATCCAAGAACCCTGGGATCATGACCTGAGCGGAAGGCAGACGCTTAACCAACTGAGCCACCCAGGCGTCCCGAACCTTTGTGAGTCTTGATGTTACCATCTGTTAAATGGGAAGAGTTGTCTATTTTGCCAAGCTAGCATGAGGATGAGATCCCCACATGGGGCTTCTCAGCCTAAGTGCTCAACAGATGGGTCTTCATTCTGCAGAGATGAGTGTGTGCTTCCCTGGAGCCAGGCACTACCCTACACGTGGGGGTATTACTAAGCTTGGAGGAACGCAGCTGGGGGTGGAGTGTGGGGGGATGAGGATTTTGAGACTGAAACTTGGTAGCATTAATCCTTATTTTCAAAGCTCTTTTCTCCAATTCATCTACCTCTCCCCAGCTGATACGACTGTACTTTGCGTTTGACTTGGCGGGATTAAGTGTGCCACCGGATTCAGGGGACAGTGGTGAAGGTGAGCCGTGTGACATTCTCATCTGCATGACGGGATAAACTGTCCTTGAATCTAATCCACAAACTAAAGTGTAAAGCTATCAGGCAGGTCTCTAGGCAGAGCTTTATTGGACCGAAGTGTCTAGAGCGGCTCCATACCTGAAAGACAGTGTGGAAAGACTGAGCGTGCATATTAATTCCCTGTCTCTGCAAAATGAAATCCACTTTTGAGCAGTCCCGGCTGGTTTCGCAACATGCCAGGGTCTATCGCTGGTGTGTGGAAGCGATTGTGATCACAGAATACGCTTTTCGGGCTCCCCTATGGCCTTGGGGAGGCCGTGCCCTCTTCGCAGGGTGGTTTGCTCTCTGGCTGAACTGCTCTGGGTGGCTGTTTCTAACTCTGCCAGGCGGCCATGGGAGTCCTTCCCCTGCTGCCTCTACAGCGGTGTGTGAAGTGGAGAAATGGCCTGGAAATTTCTCTGCGGCTACACATGGGCTCAAAAATCTCTATGAAGAGAAAATTGGTATGTAAGGCATAAAATGAGACAAAAACCTGAAAAATATGCTTAACCGTTCACCCCTCTCCTTTCACTTTTGGCCCCAATTCCTTCCTGAGACGTAAGTGCTAGGGAACATGAGCAGAGACATGAGTAGCCAAGGCTGAGACAGTGGGTACCGCGTCTAGGAAAAAGTTAGGAACAGTCATTTTATGCAGCAGTGTGGGGGAAGAAAGCCTAGTTTGGGTTCTCTTCTTTGGTGATGGCTTCCCTGAAGGGAAACGGAGGCCAGTTACAGATTCCAGAAGAAGGGGTCATCTGTACCGTGTGACATTTAATTGCTATATTTTCTTTAAAGTATTGTTTCCTAAATAGCAAGCCAAGGAGTGATGTTCCAGGAAGAGGGCTTTGTGGTCACAGGGGCCCAGGGAAGCCTGCAGACTACAGTGCCTCTTGGAAATTCACAGCTCATGTTGGCGGGTTAAAGGATCTGAGAAGTTCCGCAGAGAAGAAAAGGGGGTTAATTTGTTTCACCAAGCACTTCACAAACTTATTTGAGTACGAAATCTATTTTACACGTGTAACACCTACACTTTGGGAACTGGGATTAAAGTGAAGGGAGTAGCATTTCCTGAGTTTTTCTTTCTCAGGAAACATGTTAGATGTTTCATAGACATTGTCTTATGTCGCCTATTAGCCTTCTGAGCTGCATATTTTCATTTCCATTTTACAGATGAAGAAACCGAGGTTTAGCAAGGCAAGGAGCTTGCTCACAGTGACACAGCTAGGGAACAGTGGAGCTGAGATTTGAACCCTGAGCCATGTCAGTCCAGATGACAGTCTTTTTTTCTTTTTTTTTAACCTGGTCACTCTTTATAATGCCTCTCGCCTTTCTAACCAAGGAGGCAGAAAGAGGTAGATGGAAACAGTAAAGGACTTAGGGCTCAGTCAGGTCCAGGTTTGGCTTGTTTTGTCTTCCTTGTGGATACATTCAGGATCTTCCACCTTGTAGGAATCTCTTTCCGCCACGAGCAATGGTTGAGAGGTGGCCAGGTCCCACAGACCGAGGGATCACTGGGAAGAAGAGACAGCTACCCTTGGGCCGGGAGTGCAGACGGAACAACCGAAGCCTTTATAAGGATCCTCCCATTTCAAGTCATTCTTTCGCCAAGCTGCTCTCCTTTCCCACCTGCTGAAACTCTGTGGGCTGCGAAATGTGCCCCCAGTTCTGTGACAGTGTGCCAACAGAAGGGAAGGAGGGAAAAGTTGTTGGATGAAGCCCTCCACACTGCTTGTGCACTCTCTCTCTCTCAAATAAATAAAAAAAATCTTCAAAAAAAATAAAATGCTTATTGTGCTGACTGGGGCATAGAGATGAAGACAGTAAAGATGAACGAAAATAAACCACCCCTGGGAGGACGCAGGTAAACAAGTAATGGCAAAAAAAAATAGCCCGTTAGGAGAGGGACTTACACCGTGGGGGCAGGGAGTGGTCAGCGAGCCCGGGACTGAAGGTCTGAGAAGCTCAGCTTGGAAGTGAGAATTTCTTCTTGGACAAAAGGGCAGGGAGGGAGGGGAGGGCATTCCAGGCAGAGGTTACAGCGCAGGCAAGAGAATAAGAGGTTTCCACAAAGGGCGCCTGGGTGGCTCAGTAGGTTAAGTGTCTGCCTTTGGCTCTGGTCATGATCCCAGGGTCCTGGGATCGAGTCCTGCATTGGGCTCCCTGCTTGGTGGGGAGCCTGCTTCTCCCTCTGCTGCTCCCCCTGCTTGCGTGCACGCACATGTGTGCGCTCTCTCTCTGTCAAATAAATAAATAAAATCTTAAAAAAAAAAAAAAAAAGAGGTTTCCACAAGCAGTGAAGGTGGGGGATGAACTTCCCCTGGGTAGAAAGCACTAGCTCTGGATCCAGGTGTGGAGGGGAGGGAAAGAGGAGAAAGAAAGACCACAGTTCAAGGGTGTGGGGGTAGAAGATCGTGTTCCAATACCTTCAGTGCAGGAGATGCTCTGCCGAGTCATCGTATGGACAATCACATTATGTTTGGGAGAGAATCACTGGCTTGGTTTCGTGTGTGGGGCACAGGACTTAACATCTCCTCCATCTCGTCTTCAGGAGAGACCGTCGGGGAAGAGATGATGAGGTCTTTGTCCAGCCTTTCACAAAGCCAGTGCCAGCTTCTGAAGCCGATCCTTCACCTCAACAACCTCCCGCCCGCGCAGCACGGAGGTGAGGGCGGGACCCTTCCTTCTTCCCGAACCTTTGGGGCAGACAAGCGGGCCCTTTTCCCGGCTGTGGTGGGAGGGCCTTCTTGCTGGGGCCTGAATGGCAGCTCTGTCCCAGCCTCGGGTGCAGGCTGCCACGGAGAATGCCCCCATTGTGTGGGGAAAGGCCTTCTGCAGGGCTGTCAGGGCCTGAATATATACAGCGACCTGGGCTGCAATATGTCCAGAGTTGCTATCAAAAAGAAAATAAAGGAGATCTCCATGTCCGCCATGTCACACCTCAGAGATTTAAAGCTGGACGAAGCGACTTGCTGACCTCCATCCTGCTCACAGGGGACACATTCGTCTTCCCTGATGTAATTCTCCAGTCTCCCATTGACACTGCAGCTGGGCCAGGCTCTGCTGATGAACACCAGGCTGAGCCTGCAGGTCACTGAGAAGCTCGGCCTTCCACATGAGGCCCTCCCTGGAACAGGATGCATGAGGACTTTGCTTGCTTTTTTTCCTCTTTGTCTTAATCACCCCCAATGACCTTCTTTAGGATTTCTAGGGAATAATAGCATCAGGGAAATGTCATGGAAGAGAACCAGGGGAATGATGGTGACCCATGCTGGCTCAGTGGCCTATTGGGTTCCTTCTCGTGCTCTGGATAGAGGCCCTTCACCAAGACTCTGCAGGTGTTTCTGGTGCACGGGACTGGGGAGTGAGACAGGTTGAGAGACAGACCGGGTGAGCAGACGCAACAAACATATGGACCTAGGAACAAAAGCCAGGAGAGAGGCAGGGTCCTGGGTGCCAAGAAGCTCAGGGAGAGGAGCAGGGAGCAGGGGGACATGTACATCATGGGCGAGGCCCAGAGGCCAGGCTGTGTGGTCTCAGGGCAGCGAGATGAAGAGAGGGCTTCTAGAGAGCCAAGTGCAGGAAAGGAGTTATACTTTTCCTTCTAGGGCCCTTCTGAAAGCCCTTAGAAGTCAGGCTATGGAGGAGGAGGATGGTCCTGAACTTGTGGAAAAAAGACCTGCCTGGGGGCTTGACCTGAAACAGCAGGGTTTTATGAACCACCCTTTTCTTTTCCTCCTGTTTCCCTCCCCCTCCTTCCAGGCGTCCCCCGCCCTTTCTGGCAGTCCCGCACTACTCCCATTGGAGGGGAACTCTGCGTTTTGTCCCAGCCTCAAGCATGGGGTTGCGTGAGTTTGGGGCCGAGGTACAGGGCAAAGCTTCTGACGTGTGGGCTGGACTGTGTGTGCGCTTTCTCGCCTCTGGTTAGGTAGGCGAGGCGGTGAGAATGGATGAGGGGTCTCCTGTTTGCTGCCTTTTCACCTCCAAGCTGTCCACCTCTGTCTGGGGGGAGCTGAGGGGCTGCTACAGCCGTCGGGGGGGGGGGTTGTGTGACTATCACGCACAGGCTGGGAGAGGGTGATGCCTATGTGGGACACTGAGTTAGGCTTTTGTCCCACTTCCTGCGAAGAGGGTGAGACATTCTGAGGTCCTGGCAGAATTCTAGGTGACGGAGGGCTCTGGGTTGTCGGCGATCTGTGCCCACCTGGAGAGAGAGAAAGGCAGTGGCCACCTGGCTGTCTGAGAGGCGGGAAGGGACCCAGGTGCCTCCAATGACTCGCTCCCTATTATGGTTTGGGAAGGGAAGCTGCTCCGTAGCCCTGAATTAGAGTGATTCAGTTCTCTCTTGGCATTACTGAATCACGAGGTCAGGGTGTTTATCTGGTGGGGTGATCAATCACACAAATCCTTTCTCTTCTTCCTTCCATCTTCTGCTTTTTTCAAACACACACTCAGATCAGCAAACTGGGAAAACAAAAAACAAGGAAAAAAAAACAGCCTAGAGGCAAGTCATAAGCACTCAAGAATAGAAATTGTCTTCATAAGACCCTCTTTTAACTGCCACCCCCCACCTCCCACTTTCCACAATAAGGGAATTATATTGAAAGCTGGAGTTTTCATTGTAGGAAGCCTGAGTCGGCTTTGTGATGGCTTCATGAGAGAGTTAGGAATAGGGTATTGCCAGGGAACAGCTGTTTGGGCTGATGGAGACCATTCTTTGCCTCCCACTCGGAGAGTGGGCAGAGGCAGGGGTGCGAGTGTGGGGCTGTAGACCCTGACCTCAGAAAGGGGCCCTGGGGCAAATGGGGGTCCCTGCCCTTGACCTCGGCTCTCTGGTTCCCTTCATTTCTGCTACTTTGTAAAATGCTTTTGAAAGCACAGTTTATGATTTTGAGGTCCTTTACATTTTTTAATGCTGGGTAAACCCTGGTGGCCTTGTCCTTATAATAGCTCTGGATGCAGGAATAAAGGATCTATGCAAGGGAGCTATGTTATTTAAAATAACAACTGAAAATAGTCAAGAATTTTATATTCATATCAAATCCTTTAAATAGGTCTTGGGTCCCTAAAAAGTCCTATGTTGGAGTCATGAACTTCTAGGGATCACACATCTTCATCCATCACTAGACAATCCGTTTTCATGGTTTTGATGTTTGTGGAGCCGGTCTATCCCCTATGTCATGGTGTCCTTGGGGCAGGAGGACCTAGGAGTTACTCATTCCTGCCACGCATGGGTGCTTTGCATCTGTCATCTCACAAGGTCCCTCTACCCTGTCTCGCCACCCTGGACACGAGTTGGTGTCTCCCCCTGTTGTGCAGGTGAGGACAGGGAGGCTGAGTCTGGGTAATCTGTCCAGTAGAGTCAGAACGGAAGGGCAGGAGTTAAGAAGGGTCAATGCTGGGATTTGAGCCCAGGCTAGTCTGACTTGGAAAGCTTTGCTCTTTCCATTATACCCTGCCATCTTTCTATGGCTTTGGTTCCTGTTTTAAAGGTCACAAACTCAGCATATTCCATCTTTTCAGGTCAGATGTGCCAAAATTCCAGGTTTGGCATTGGACCCTTGGACTCTGTGAATGCCTTCGAGGTGGAGCCTGTGGTTTGCGTATATGCCCCCCTGCCTCTCACAGCTGTGTGCTAAGTTGGGTTGATAGGGCAGGTGGCACATAAGGTGGATAATTGATTTTCTTCTTATGAATATTCATTTGAGGTTACTTCTCCATCTGCTCTCCTTCTGCAATTTCAAAATGGCCACTGAGTACTGAACAGGAGCATGCTTGTCCCTCTCCTTCTAGGTCACTCCTCGTACCACTGAAGGGACAGGGCTGAGCCAGTTACTTTTGGAAGGCCAGAACAGAGAGCGCTGGGTGAATTGTCTGGGCTTGGGACTTTTCCAGATTGCATATTCTTAATTGTATTGAGCTCTTTGGAGCCATCTGATGAATTGATTCTCAGCATGGCCATCTGCACAGAAAGGCAGGGCTGGTTTTGGGACCGGGAGGCAGTTATGCCCGAGTTATGTGGCTGAGCCCCCGGGCAGCTCTCAGAAGGGGAGAACTCATAGGTCACCGATAATAGTCTATGATGGAGAAGAAGAGCCATAAAGTTCAGAGGCCTCATTAGTTTTGATGGATCTGGCCCAAATAATATAACATTTTAGTCCCTTGTGTAAAAGCCAGGCTAAGCACCAAATAAAAAGGTCTCTTTGAGCCCATAGGAACTGACTCTTGGGGGAGGGAAAATTCAGTGACCCTCTTGCTATGGTTCAAGTGTTCAAAAGTGACTGAATTTGTGTCCAACCCATGTCTTTGCCTCAGAAGAGGCTGTTTACCTGATATCCTATCAACAAGGACTGAATATTGAGTGACTCTTCCCCCATCAATGAAATGTGGTAATTGATATTCCTAATAATGACCTCTCAAGATGAAATACGTGAAGTGGCCCCTTGTATCATTACAGATGGACAAATCTTGTTCACTGAAGTTTTAATGTAAAATGCATTTCATGGTTCCAATTCTGGGGACAATTACAATGTGTGAGTTTTTTCCCCACACCACCAAGCAATTCTGGGACACCAGCTGGGTGTCCTACAACTCAACTCAATTCTGGAACTATCTGTCTGGAGATACTGTCAGATCCCACAGGTTAAAGGCTCAGTCCTCCACTCCAGGTACCACTCTCAGGTCCGGGGTGTGACCTGTACATCTGACCCCCTCTATGGGTCCGATTATTTTGCTAGAGTAGCTCATGGGACTTAGGACACTAGTGTACTCGTTAGATTATCAGTTTATTACAAAGGACATAAATATGAATGAAGAGCCAGGTGAAGAGATACATAGGACAGGATGACCCTCTGTCCTTTGGAATTTGGGCCCAGCATGATGGCACATGGAAGCATTCTGATTCACCAACCTGGAAGCTCTTCAGATCCTGTCCTTTTTTGGGGGGTTTTATGGAGGCTTTATTACACAGGCAAGTCATTGGTCTTTGGTGATTGATTCAACCTCCAGCCCCTCTCTCCTCCCCATAAATCAGCAGGTGAGAATGGAAGTTCTAACTTCTACTCAGGTTGGCTCCCCAGGCAACCAGCCTCCATCCTTCGTTCCAAAAGTCACTTCATTAAGAGAGAGAGAGGGAGAGAGAGAGAGACCATAAGAGACTCTTAAGGATAGAGAACAAATTGAGGGTTGATGGAGGGAGGCGGGTGCGGGATGGGCTAGACGAGTGATGGGTATTCAGGAGGGCACTTGTTATCATGAGCACTGGGTGTTGTATATAACTGAATTCTACCCCTCAGACCAATATTACACTGTATGATTTTTAAAATTTATTTAAATTCAATTAATTAACATATAATGTATTATTAGTTTCAGAGGTAGTGAGATATATATATATCACATCTTCTTTATCCATTCACCTGTCAGTGGACATCTGGACTCTTTCCACAGTTTGGCTATTGTGGACATTGCTGCTATAAACACTGGGGTGCAGGTGCCCCTTCGGGTCACTACGTTTGTATCCTTTGAATAAATACCTAGTAGTGCAATCTCTGCGTTGTAGGGTAGCTCTATTTTCAACTTTTTGAGGAACCCCCGTACTGTTTTCCAGAGTGGCTGCACCAGCTTGCATTCCCACCAACAGTGTAAGAGGGTTCCCCTTTCTCCGCATTCTTGCCAACATCTGTTGTTTCCTGACTTGTTAATTTTAGCCATTCTGACTGGTGTGAGGTGGTATGTCTTTGTGGTTTTGATTTGTATTTCCCTGATGCCGAGTGATGTTGAGCATTTTTTCATGGGTCTGTTGGCCATTTGTGTGTCTTCTTTGAAGAAATGTCTGTTCATGTCTTCTGCCCATTCCTTGATTGGATTATTTGTTCTTTGGGTGTTGAGTTTGATAAATTCTTTATAGATTTTGGATACTAGCCCTTTATCTGATATGTCATTTGCAAATATCTTCTCCCATTTTGTCAGTTGTCTTTTGGTTTTGTCGACTGTTTCCTTTGCTGTGCAAAAGCTTTTTATCTTGATGAAGTCCGAGTAGTTCATTTTTGCCCTTGCTTCCCTTGCTTTTGGAGACGTGTCTAGCGAGAAGTTGCTGTGGCTGAGGTCACAGTGGTTGCTGCCTGTGTTCTCCTCTAGGATTTTGATGGATTCCTGTCTCACATTTAGTTCTTTCATCCATTTTGAGTCTATTTTTGTGTATGATATAAGAAAATGGCCCAGGTTCATTCTTCTGCATGTGGCTGTTCAATTTTCCCAACACCATTTGTTGAAGAGACTTTTTTCCCTTGGATATTCTTTCCTGCTTTGTCGAAGATTAGTTGACCATAGAGTTGAGGCTCCATTTCTGCTTCCCTATTCTGTTCCATTGATCCTTGTGTCTGTTTTTGTGCTTGAAGTCTGGAATTGTGATGCCACCAGCTTTGGTTTTCTTTTTCAACATTCCTATTACACTGTATGTTAACTAACTAGAATTTAAATAAATATTTGAAAGAAAAAAAAACCCAAAACAAATATCACCTCACTAACATAAACCCAGTCATGGTGGAGCCTGCTTGGGATTCTCTCTCTCTCTCTCTCTCTAGCTGTGCCCTTACCCCATCCCTCTCTCCCCATGCTCTCATGCTCTCTCTCTCTCTCTCTCTAAAAAAAGATGTTCCCATTACTCTTCTCAGGAAATTCCAAGTGTTTTGGGAACTATGAGCAAGGAACCAAATTTATATTTATTATATAGACAAAGACCAAAATATATATTTATTATAAGTCACAGTATCACACTAGGGTACAAATTCTTTGGAAATTATTAGGCTTTACATTGTATTTAGGAATACTCTCAGTATTAAGATAATTAGTACAATTCTGACCATGATTGACAATGTGTAGCTTCTATATTTCCCATTCAACATTCACTCATTCATTCCTCATTTATAATGAACTCTTTCATTCGTTCTTTTTTTTTTTTAAAGATTTTATTTATTTATTTGTCAGAGAGAGAGAGAACGAGAAAGAGAGAGCACAAGCAGAGGGAGTCTCAGGTAGAGGGAGAAGCAGGTTCCCTGCTGAGCAAGGAGACTGATGCAGGACTCGATCCCAGGATCCTGGGATCATGACCTGAGCCAAGGCAGACACTTAACCGAATGAGTCACCCTCATGAATGGCATTCCCCTTTCATTCTTTCTTAAGAAAGACTTACCCTGTGCCTGGCTCGGGGCAAAAACAATCAATAAAATTTAGAAGTTAGTATTATGTAAAAAAGAGCATTAATTGAGCAGGAGTCTTAGGCACCGTGATGGGCAGAGAAGATCTAGAGTCCTGGGTAAGACACAGCTAGAGCTGGAGTAGAACATATGTCTAGTGGGGACACAGGCCAGGAAACCAAGCAGTGAATGCCTCAGAAAGGGGACATGTGGAAGGGCTTCCCACACTTGACGGGCTCAGGGAGTCTGAGGGATAAATGGATATTATCTCAGCAAAGGGGAAGGGTGCCCAAGGGTGCTAGAGAGAGCACTGTATTCCAAAAGGGTGACTGCTCTCCCAGAGAGAGACTACTGCCTTCTATTTTGAGTTGGCCTCTTTCTTTATAGGAGTCATCATCTGTGTGAACTGCTGGTCTACACCAGTGGTTCTCAACTGGATTTTGCTGTACCCCCACCCCCACCCAATTCCAGACATTTGGCAACATCTGGAAACATTTTTGGGTTGTCACAACTGGAGGGGTGGGGTGCTACTGGCATTTAGAGGGTACAGGCCAGAGATACTGCTAAACATCCTATTCGTGCACAGGACAGTCTCCCAACCAAGGGTCTCAGGTCCCAAATGTCAATACTGCCGCTCCTAAGAAATGGTAGTCTAAGTCTCCGCACTAATTCTCTGCCTCTGAGCTCCCTGCAAGAGCGCTTTTATAGGGAGGTGGGAGGTGCGCCCCCTGGCTGCTGGTGGAGGGATATTGAGGTACCTGCTGAGAGCCTTTTCCCAGGTCCACCCCCGCTAGATGCGGGCGGAGGGATTCCTCTCTGTGTCATTCGTGTTCCTCTCCGTACTGAGATAAAACAGTTAGCTAATAACTGTAAAATGAATCAAACTACAAGCCACTGCCTTACAATGGCATTTTAACAATAATCCCTTGAAGAGTGTGTGTAAAATGAAGATGATAATATCCCTTTGGGTGGTGGGGACAAGTTAGAGGAGATAATATATGTGTTTAGCATGGACTAGGCCAACAGTGCTGCTGCATCTCATTTTTATTATGGCCTGATGGCTTCTCTGATGGGTCAGCTTGGCTAGGCTCTAGGCCCCAGTCATGCAATCAAACAGACACTGATCTAGGTGTTTCTAGGGGGGCCTGGCTGGCTTAGTCAGTAGAACGAGTGACGCTTGATTTTAGGGTTGTGAGTTCGAGTCCCATGTTGGGTGTAGATATTACTTAAAAAACAAACACTGATCTAGGTATTTTGCAGATACAGTTAATGACCCTAGTCAGGTGACTTTAAGTAAGGAAGATTATGCTGGATCACTTGGGTGGGTCTGACTGAATCAGGTGGAAGGCATTAAAAGGAGGGCTGAGGCTTCCCCAGGGGAAGGCAGGAACCCTTCCCTTGGATGACAGCATCAGGTAGATTGGATATGGAATTGGTCTGGCTGGTTAAGTGGACATGATCTCTAACCCTGTATAACCTTGTAATCTAAAAATAGGATTTAGGGGGCACCTGGGTGGCTTAGTTGGTTGAGCGTCCCACTCTTGATTTCAGCTCAGGTCATGATCTCAGGGTCGTGAGATCAAGTTCTGTGTTGGGCTCTGTGCTCAGTGGGGAGTTTGCTTCTCTCCCTCTCCCTCTGCCCCTCCCCCTGCCCTCTCTCTCTCAAATAAATAAATAAATCTTAAAAAAATAAAAAAAATAGGATTTAGGGAAAAAGAACTTATTTTTATGTATAGTTAGTTCAGCTTTCTAATGAGGGTGGATCCCAAGGTGAAGTGTTTTTGTGTTGGGCTGGGTGATGATGGAGTAGAAGCAAATTACGGCAAATCTTTTCCACCTAAAAAATGGAGATGGAGGGACACTGAGGAAGGGCTGGGCGAGGAGACGGGCTTGTCTGCAGAGCTGCCAAAGCTGCAGAGGTAGCCTGAGAGGAGAGAAGGGGGCAGAGTGGCTGTGCTAGGAGAATTTCATAGGAAAGAATAGAAAAGTATCCAGGGGATGTTATTTTACTTTTCAAAGTTTTTTTTTTTTTTTCTTTAAGTAATCTCTACACCCAACATTGGGCTTGAACTCACCACCCAAAGATTAAGAGTCGCATGCTTTTTCAACTGAGCCAGTCAGGCGCCCCTATCCAGGGGATTTTAAAGAAAGTTTTGCTTATGCTGTGAAAATGTAGACTTTCTTCCCTGCCTTCCCATGAAATCTTCAGTGAAGTATTCATTTATATTAATGCATTTTGAAATTTGATCAATTTCTGGGATGTATTAAAGTGCTGCAAGAGTGGAAGTTGTAATGGAGGTTCATGTGGGATGTGGCCACATATGGCTTAGAGAACCACTAATGTTGCAAACAGTCTAGTTATAGAACCACCAAGGATGCGCACAGTCTAGTTATAGAACCACAAAGGATGCACATTTTCTAGTTTTGTTACAGCAAGTAAAAAGTTTGTTATTTATGTTAAAGTGGCTCATCCATGCATTCTTCATATATTTATTGCACTGTCTGTCTGGGGTACTGTGCTAGGTACCAGGCATATGTCTAAGAACAAGACTGCCATGGACTTTGATCTGGGTTGGGGGACATGCTACAGATAAACAAAAGGCAATTATAATATAATGTGGTGTGATGAAAAAGCAAGTGAGAAGTTGCTAGGGGGGTCCATGTGAGCATACAACGTAAACCTGGGAGCTCATGGGGCTTTCTGGGGGAAGTGACACCTCATCTTAAACCAGAGGGTGGGTAGGAGGTGGGGGGAGCAAAATATGACCCCAAAATATGCCACTTTGGCATATGGATTATTTTGAGCTGAAGGCAATCAAGACCTGGTAGACTCAAGAAAAACTTTTAACTTTGCCTTAACTACCTAAAAAAAAAATTATATAGAGGCTTGGCTCAGAAAGAGAAGTATTACCAAAGATAACTTTTTATCTGAAAGACCTCTCTGTATGGCAGGGCAAATAGCTAATTGCCAAACGTCTGATCTTTTTTTTTTTTTAATTATTATGTTATGTTAATCACCATACATTACATCATTAGTTTTTGATGTAGTGTTCCATGATTCATTGTTTGCGTATAACACCCAGTGCTCCATGCAGAACGTGCCCTCTTTAATACCCATCACCCGGCTAACCCATCCCCCCACCCCTCTCCCCTCTAGAACCCTGTTTGTTTCTCAGAGTCCATAGTCTCTCATGGTTTGTCTCCCCCTCCGATTTCCCCCCCTTCATTCTTCCCCTCCTGCTTTTTTTTTTTTTTTTTAAAGATTTTATTTATTTATTTGAGAGAGAGAATGAGAGAGAGAGAGCACATGAAAGGGGGGAGGGTCAGAGGGAGAAGCAGACTCCCTGCTGAGCAGGGAGCCCGATGCGGGACTCGATTCTGGGACTCCAGGATCATGACCTGAGCCGAAGGCAGTCGCTTAACCAACTGAGCCACCCAGGCGCCACCCCCCCTCCTGCTATCTTCTTCTTCTTTTTTTTTTTTTAACATATAATGTATTATTTGTTTCAGAGGTACAGGTCTGTGATTCAACAGTCTTACACAATTCACAGCGCTCACCATAGCACATACCTTCCCCAGTGTCCATCACCCAGCCATCCCATCCCTCCCACCCCCCACCACTCCAGCAACCCTCCGTTTGTTTCCTGAGATTAAGAATTCCTCATATCAGTGAGGTCATATGATACATGTCTTTCTCTGATTGACTTATTTTGCTCAGCATAATACCCTCCAGTTCCATCCACGTCGTTGCAAATGGCAAGATCTCATTCCTTTTGATGGCTGCATAATATTCCATTGTATATATATATACCACCTCTTCTTTATCCATTCATCTGTCGATGGGCATCTTGGCTCTTTCCACAGTTTGGCTATTGTGGACATTGCTGCTATAAACATCGGGGTGCACGTACCCCTTCAGATCCCTACATTTGTATCTTTGGGGTAACTACCCAGTAGTGCAATTGCTGGATCGTATGGTAGCTCTATTTTCAACTTTTTGAGGAACCCCCGTACTGTTTTCCAGAGTGGTTGCACCAGCTTGCGTTCCCACCAACAGTGTAGGAGGGTTCCCCCCGCCAACATCTGTCGTTTCCTGACTTGTTAATTCTAGCCATTCTGACTGGTGTGAGGTGGTATCTCATTGAGGTTTTGATTTGGATTTCCCTGCAAACATCTGATCTTCTTATTGTCCTGTGAATTACTCTCCTTCCTTTTGTAGACCCAGGTGCTTATCCCATTCCTTAGCTCAGGATGGCATGTAACCCTCAACTGACTGACTTGTCCTTGGGTCTCATATTTTTGGGGCTCCTGTACATATGTAATCAAACTTGTTTTTCTCCTATTAATCTGTCTTATGCCAATTTGATTAATAGACCAGCCAACAGAACCTAGAAGGATAGAGAAAAAAATCCCTCCCCCCACCCGAGAGGTAAGAAGATAAAGAGCTAGAGACAGGTGATTAATACTCTTAGTCTGGCAAGCAATTTGTTGAATAGGTGCTATGTTTCTTGTAACCACTCTTCTATTTTGATTCTTGCTTGGAAGTTCCATATGGACATCATACCTTGACATGAAATGGAAACTTGAGGCTAAGGCTCTTGAAGTCTTTTCTAACAGAAAATCATCCACTGTGCAAACCTTCTAGGCAGAAGAACAGTCCAGTATGGCTGGTTTTCTGGCTGTCCTGTACATCCAGATTGAGGGCAGTACACTAGAAGTTAAAGTAATTATAAAGGGAACAAACATGGAGTTGATAACAAGTCTCACAATAACAGAATTTAGAGGCAACCCTTAAAACCTGAGATAGACAGTTTAAGGATAAATGCAAGCAAAGCCTTTATAGAGTTTGTTTTCTAGAGCTTTTATTCTCTAAAATGTAGCACAGACTGAGATTATAGAAATGTTCAAGACCTTGGATGGATTAACGTATGATGGATTCATAATGGGCTGCTAAGGGAATCAAGAGCTATTTGGAATTAATCACGCTATCATCAAGTTTTGACATCATGGAAGATTTAAATTGCCTCAATAACACTACCAGAAGGGGATACTGGAAGACATGGATCATGAAACCTCAATGACAATAATGCTCTTTCCCTAAGTGGGTGTCTTAAATAATATATATTGAATAATGTTTTTATTTGTACAATTTCTCTTTCTTTTTTTCTGGAAGACAGACATAGCCACTGAGAGCTCTAATTTCAAACAACAAACTAGATGTCTGTTACATGTCTCATTACCCATTTCCACCTGTCATACTTCATCCATATCTTCTGTTGGGCTTCGCTCTCCATGCTTCTTTTCCTTAGACCCTGATTCCACACAGCTGAAATTTTAAACAAATCACCAGTGTCTGCTGATTTATTTCCTTCAGAACTCTGAAACTGAGTCTCAAGTTCACCATGGGGGGAGTTTCTTTTACATATGTTAGTACGAGAGTCAGCCAAAGTGAAAGACATTAACTCACCATTTGATATGGCCCCTGGATGAATTGATTTGTAGGTGGAAGTCTCTTTGGTTGATTACAGCAGGACATGGAGAATAATCCTCTAGAAAGGACTTTGGAAAAGAATTTCAGCAGAGTGAGAAAAGGGCTGTCATGCTATCTTTTTTTTTTTTTAATTAAGATTTGTTTTAGAGCAGTTTAGGGTTCACATCCTATCTTGTTTTTAAAGGGCCTGCTTTCCTAAACAAGTAGAATCAAGAACCAGTTATTTAGACAATTCTTGTTTCCAGTTAGTTTCCATGAACCATCTGAGTCATCATTTGTGTGTTTAGGGTACATTTTTGTCAGCATTTTCAGGATTCTTGACACAGTTTTCCACATCACTTCACACTGTGCAAAGATTATGCCATAATTTGGTGAATTACAGGAATAGGCAGCAGAATTATCAAGGAGTGGTGGTGAGGGTATTCTTGAGGATCTAGCCTGAGGCTTCCTTGAACTCCTTTCTCTAGCCTGTTCCTGGCCCCTCTCCACTGGGATGGGCTTGGGCTTGGTGATCCTCATCTACCTTCAGAACTATACTGATACCCTACTGTCTGCCTCCCATTCCTCAGAGTATCCCGTGGCCTTGGTCTAACTGGAACTTTGTCTTATTACTTCTGCCCTGTTATTAATTCACTCTTTAAGTTCTGGAGCTTTCATTTGAATGTGGAGTGGAACCTTGGTCAGGAGCGTAGGCAGTTGGGATGGAATGGGATTCCTGGCAAAAGACACCAAGTGTCCGCCTATCAGGGTGTGGTAAGAGAGTTCCTTTGATGCGGCAGGAGGAGGAGGTGACTTCTGCTTCCCTAATATTCTTTGATTCTAAGATTTAAATGACAACTTACTATTTTTCTACACAATCTCCAAACAGATTTGTTTTTGTCATTATGTGTGTTGAGTAAAATATAAATTTTCTTTAATTTTCTTTTTACCTGAAAGCTTGTCTCCCATCTGATTGCTGTATCAACTAAGATTCTCCTCTTCTTAAATACTCCCCCCAACTTTTGTTAATTTATTTAGTAGATTAAGGAAAAACCACAAAATTAATATAGGATCATTGTAACAGTGAAACAATACAAAGATGTATATAAAATGGCTAGTAACAGCTGGTCTATAACACAGCTGCCTTAAATCCTATCCTTTTGAAATAACCAGTGTTAAAAACCTGTTGTATGAACTCATGCTCCTACAAGCCACCACAAACATACCTGACATGCATAGGTTTTTTTCCCCCAAACATGAGCTCTTACTATCTAATATCCTCTTCCTTGCATTTCCCCCCTAAAAACACACCATGAGTATCCCTCTGGATGAGTAGATATCTTTAACCTTGCTCTGTTTAGTATGGTAGCCACTGGCAATGTGTGACTTTTGAGCACTTTATTTATTTTTTAAAAAGATTTTATTTATTTATTTATTTGACAGAGAGAGACACAGCGAGAGAGGGAACACAGCAGGGGGAGTGGGAGAGGGAGAAGTAGGCTTCCCGTGGAGCAGGGAGTCCGATGCGGGGCTCGATCCCAGGACCCTGGGATCCAGAGCTGAGCTGAAGGCAGACGCTTAATGACCGAGCCACCCAGGTGCCCCTATTGAGCACTTTAAATGTGGCTAGGGCTAAGTATGAAAATAAAAAGAATGTGAACTATCTTGTTAATAGTTTTTATGTTGATTACATTTTGAAATGACAATATTTTGGATATGTTGAATTAAATAACATATATTACTAAATTAATTTCACCTATTTCCTTTTATTTTCTTTTAAAGTAAACTCTACCCCCAATATGGGGCTTAAACTCACAGCCCTGAGATCACGAGTCTTATGCTCTACTGACTGAGCCAGCCAGACATGTCTATTTCCTTATACTTTAAAAAAAATTGTGGCAGGCGGAGCAAGATGGCGGAGCAGTAGGAGACCCGGATTTCGTCTGGTCCCAGGAATTCAGCTGGATAGGGATCAAACCATTCTGAACACCTACGAACTCAACAGGAGATCGAAGAAAAGAATAGCAACAACTCTCTGAACAGAAAAGCGACCACTTTCTGGAAGGTAGGACGTGCGGAGAAGTGAAATCAAGGCGATATTTGGGAGGATAGATGGCGGGGGAGGGGGCCTCTGTCGGCCGCTTCTGGCAAGTGATAGAGCCGCGGAGCACAAAATCGGAACTTCTAGAAGTCTGCTCCGCTGAGGGACGTCACTCCGGTGGCTAAGCGGGGGGTGGAACCCTCGCGGGACAGTGTGGTTTCAGGACCCTCGGGGTCACAGAAAGACCGGGGGTGCCTGAGTGCGGCAGAGCTCCCAGGTATCGGAGCGGGGAAGCCGGCTGCAGAGACGGAGCCCAGGCGCGGGCTCTCAGCTCGGGGTTGCTATAAACCGTGATCCGCGGCACAGTCGGGCCACTGCTCCTCCAGCAGGGACCCAACAAGCGGCAGATCCGGGGAGACTCACCTTCTTCCCCCGGGAGGAGCGGCGGGAGCGCACCGCGGGGATCTGCTGGGTTTGGAGACTCCACACGGGGTCCGGTGCCAGAGATAGAAATGCTCGGTCACAGGCCGGGTGAGCACGGAGTGCGGCCGGAGACCGGGGACACGGGAGTGACTGACCGCTTTTCTCTGGGGGCGCACTGAGGAGCAGGGCCCCCAGTTCTCGGCTCCTCTGGGGTGGAGATTGGGAGGCCGCCATTTTCACTCTCCGCCTCCAAAGCTGTACGGAAAGCTTGCAGGGAACAAAAGCTCCGGAGAGCAAACCCGAGCAGATTACTTAGCCCAGACCTGCAAGGGCAGGGCAATTCCGCCTCCGGCAAAGACATTTGGGAACCACGGCAACAGGCCCCTCCCCCAGAAGATCAGCAAGAACAGCCAGCCAAGACCAAGTTTACCGATCAGTGAGAACGGCAGAACTCCAGCGCTAGGGGAATACTGCACATAGAATCCATGGCTTTTTTACCATGATTCTTTAGTCTTTCAAAATTAATTTTTTTTAACTGTCTTTTTTTTTCTTTGAATTTTTCTTTTTCCCTTTTTCAACCAACATCTTATCAATCCCTTTTTTAAAAAACATTTTTATTTTTCATTTTTAGAGTCATATTCTATCCCTTCATAGTAGTTACCCTTATTTTTGGCATATATATATAAGTTGTTCTCTCTTTAAAATTTTGAGATACAGTTTCTTCTAACAGATCAAAATATACCCTAAATCTCTAGTGTATGGCTTTGTTCTAGTCTCCTGCCTGATCACATTCTCTCCCTTTTTTAAAAAAAATCCTCTTCTTTCTTTTTTCAAACTTCTTATCAATTCCTTTTATAAAATTTTTTTTAAATGTTTTATTTATTTATTCATGAGAGTCAGAGAGAGAGAGAGAGAGAGGCAGAGGCAGAGGGAGAAGCAGGCTCCCCGCCTAGCAGGGAGCCCGATGCGGGACTCGATCCCAGGACCCTGGGATCATGACCTGAGCCGAAGGAAGACGCTTAACCATCTGAGCCACCCAGGTGCCCCCTTTTATAAAATTTTTTATAATTTTCATCTTTACAGTCATATTCCATCCCTTCATTGTATCAACCCTTATTTTTGTACATATATAAGTTTTTCTTTATTTAAAATTTTGGGAGATACTTTCTTCTAACAGACCAAAATACACCCAAAATCTAGTGTGTAGCACTGATCTATGCACCAGCCTGATCATATTTGATCATATTCTGTTTTTGTTTTGTTCTGTTTTTGTTTGTTTTTATCTTTTTCTTTTTTCTTTCTTTCCCTTTCTTTTCCCCCAGTTTCAGGTCTTTTCTGATTTGTTTAGAGTATATTTTCTGGGGATGTTGTTACCCTGTTAGCATTTTGTCCTCTCATTCACCTATTCTCCTCTGGACAAAATGACAAGGTGGAAAAAATCACCTCAATAAAAAGAACAAGAGGTAGTACCAATGGCCAGGGACATACTCAATATGGACATTAGTACGATGTTGGACCTAGAGTTCAGAATCATGATTTTAAAGATACTAGCTGGGCTTGAAAAAAGCATGGAGGTTATTAGAGAAACCCTTTCTGGAGAAATAACTAAAATCTAACCAAGCCGAAATCAAAAAGGCTATTAATGAGGTGCAATAAAAAATGGAGGCTCTAACTGCTAGGATAAATGAGGCAGAAGAGAGAATCAGTGATATAGAAGACCAAATGTTGGAAAATAAAGAAGCTGAGAAAAAGAGAGATAAAAAACTACTGGATCACGAGGGCAGAATTCGAGAGATAAGCGATACCATAAGACGAAACAACATTAGAATAATTGGGATCCCAGAAGAAGAAGAAAGAGAGAGAGGGGCAGAAGGTATATTGGAGCAAATTATAGCAGAGAACTTCCCTAATTTGGGGAAGGAAACAGGCATCAAAATCCAGGAGGCACAGAGAACCCCTCTCAAAATCAATAAAAATAGGTCAACACCCCAACATTTAATAGTAAAACTTACGAGTCTCAGAGACAAAGAGAAAATCCTGAAAGCAGCTCGGGAGAAGAGATCTGTAA
This sequence comes from Phoca vitulina, assembly GCF_004348235.1. Lineage (NCBI taxonomy): Eukaryota > Metazoa > Chordata > Mammalia > Carnivora > Phocidae > Phoca > Phoca vitulina. The sequence goes on from NW_022589729.1 coordinate 4,351,863, forward strand.
CCTACAATGGTAGAAACATTAGATTGGCAACAGACCTATCCACAGAGATCTGGCAGGCCAGAAAGGACTGGCATGATATATTCAGAGCACTAAATGAGAAAAATATGCAGCCAAGAATACTATATCCAGATAGGCTGTCACTGAAAATAGAAGGAGAGATAAAAAGCTTCCAGGACAAACAAAAACTAAAGGAATTTGCAAACACCAAACCAGCCCTACAAGAAATCTTGAAAGGGGTCCTCTAAGCAAAGAGAGAGCCTAAAAGCAACATAGACCAGAAAGGAACACAGAAAATATACAGTAACAGTCACCTTACAGGCAATACAATGGCACTAAATTCCTATCTTTCAATAGTTACCCTGAATGTAAATGGGCTAAATGCCCCAATCAAAAGACACAGGCTATCAGATTGGATTAAAAAACAAGACCCATCGATATGCTGTCTGCAGGAGACTCATTTTAGACTCAAACACCCCCCCAGATTGAAAGTGAGGGGGTGGAAAATCATTTACCATGCTAATGGACACCAAAAGAAAGCTGGGGTGGCAATCCCTAGATCAGACAAATTAGATTTTTAACCAAAGACTGTAATAAGAGATGAGGAAGGACACTATATCCCTTAAAGGGTCTATCCAACAAGAAGATCTAACAATTGTAAATATCTATGCCCCTAACATGGGAGCAGCCAATTATATAAGCCAATTAATAACAAAAGCAAAGAAACACATTGACAACAATACAATAATAGTGGGGGACTTTAACACCCCCCTCATTGAAATGGACAGATCATCTAAGCAAAAGATCAACAAGGAAATAAAGACTTTAAATGACACACTGGACCAAATGGACTTCACAGACATGTTCAGAACATTCCATTCCAAAGCAACAGAATACACATTCTTCTCTAGTGCCCATGGAACATTCTCCAGAATAGATCACATCCTAGGTCACAATTCAGGTCTCAGCCAGTACCAAAAGATTGGGATCATTCCCTGCATATTTTCAGACCACAGTGCTTTGAAACTAGAACTCAATCACAAGAGGAAAGTCGGAAAGAACTCAAATACATGGAGGCTAAAGAGCATCCTACTAAAGAATGAATGGGTCAACCAGGGAATTAAAGAAGAATTCAAAAAATTCATGGAAACCAATGAAAATGAAAACCCAACTGTTCAAAATCTTTGGGATGCAGCAAAGGCTGTGCTAAGAAGAAAGTATATAGCAATACAAGCCATTCTCAAGAAACAAGAAAGGTCTCAAATACTACACCTAAAGGAGCTGGAGAAAAAACAGCAAATAAAGCCTAAACCCAGCAGGAGAAGAGAAATAATAAAGATCAGAGCAGAAATCAATGAAATAGAAACTAAAAGAACAGTAGAACAGATCAGCGAAACTAGGAGCTGGTTCTTTGAATTAACAAGATTGATAAACCCCTGGCCACACTTATCAAAAAGAAAAGAGAAATGACCCAAATCAACAAAATCATGAATGAAAGAGGAGAGATCACAACCAACATCAAAGAAATACAAACAATTATAGGAACATATTATGAGCAACTATATGCCAGCAAATTAGATAACCTGGAAGAAATGGATGCATTCCTAGAGATGTATCAACTACCAAAACTGAACCAGGAAGAAATAGAAAACCTTGAACAGACCTATAACCACTAAGGAAATTGAAGCAGTCATCAAAAATCTCCCAACAAACAAAAGCCCAGGGCCAGATGGCTTCCCAGGGGAATTCTACCAAACATTTAAAGAAGAATTAATACTTATTCTTCTGCAACTGTTCCAAAAAATAGAGATGGAAGGAAAACTTCCAAACTCGTTTTATGAGGCCACCATTACCTTGATCCCCAAACCAGACAAAGACCCCATCAAAAAGGAGAATTACAGACCAATATCCCTGATGAACATGGATGCAAAAATTCTCACCAAAATACTAGCCAATAGGATCCAACAGTACATTAAAAGGATTATTCACCATGACCAAGTGGGATTTATCCCTGGGCTGCAAGGTTGGTTCAACATCTGCAAATCAATCAACGTGATACAATACATTAACAAAAGAAAGAACAAGAATCATATGATCCTCTCAATAGATGCAGAAAAAGCATTTGACAAAGTACAGCATCCTTTCTTGATCAAAACTCTTCAGAGTATAGGGATAGAGGCTACATACCTCAATATCATAAAAGCCATCTATGAAAAACCCACAGTGAATATCATTCTCAATGGGGAAAAACTGAGAGCTTTCCCCCTAAAGTCAGGAACGTGGCAGGGATGTCCACTATCACCACTGCTATTCAACATAGTATTGGAAGTCCTAGCCACAGCAATCAGACAACAAAAAGAAATAAAAGGCCTCCAAATCAGCAAAGAAGAAGTCAAACTCTCACTCTTTGCAGATGATATGATACTTTATGTGGAAAACCCAAAAGATTCCACCCCAAAACTGGTAGAACTCATACAGGAATTCAGTAAAGTGGCAGGATATAAAATCAGTGCACAGAAAGCAGTGGCATTCCTATACACCAACAACAAGACAGAAGAAAGAGAAATGAAGGAGTTGATCCCATTTACAATTGCACCCAAAACCATAAGATACCTAGGAGTAAATCTAACCAAAGAGGCAAAGGATCTGTACTCAGAAAACTATAAAATACTCATGAAAGAAATTGAGGAAGACACAAAGAAATGGAAAAACATTCCATGCTCATGGATTGGAAGAACAAATATTGTGAAGATGTCAATGCTACCTAGAGCAATCTACACATTCAATGCAATCCCCATCAAAATACCATCCACTTTTTTCAAAGAAATGGAACAAATAATCCTAAAATTTGTATGGAACCAGAAAAGACCCCGAATAGCCAGAGGAATGTTGAAAAAGAAAAGCAGAGCTGGCGGCATCACAATTCCAGACTTCCATCTCTATTACAAAGCTGTCATCATCAAGACAGTATGGTACTGGCACAAAAACAGACACATCGATCAATGGAAGAGAATAGAGAGCCCAGAAATGGACCCTCAACTCTACGGTCAACTAATCTTTGACAAAGCAGGAAAGAATGTCCAATGGAAAAAAGACAGTCTCTTCAACAAATGGTGTTGGGAAAATTGGACAGCCACATGCAGAAGAATGAAACCGGACCATTTCCTTACACCACACACAAAAATAGACTCAAAAATAGACTCAAAATAGGACCTAAATGTGAGACAGGAGTCCATCAAAATCCTAAAGGAGAACACAGGCAGCAACCTCTTCGACCTCAGCCGCAGCAACGTCTTCCTAGAAACATCGCCAAAGGCAAGGGAAGCAAGGGCAAAAATGAACTACTGGGATTTCATCGAGATAAGAAGCTTTTGCACAGCAAAAGAAACAGTCAACAAAACCAAAAGAAAACCGACAGAATGGGAGAAGATATTTGCAAATGACATATCAGATAAAGGGCTAGTATCCAAAATCTATAAAGAATTTATCAAACTCAACACCCAAAGAACAAATAATCCAATCAAGAAATGGGCAGAAGACATGAACAGATATTTTTCCAAAGAAGACATCCAGATGGCCAAAAGACACATGAAAAAGTGTTCAACATCGCTCGGCACCAGGGAAATCCAAATCAAAACCTCAATGAGATACCACCTCACACCAGTCAGAATGGCTAAAATTACCAAGTCAGGAAACGACAGTTGTTGGCAGGGATACGGAGAAAGGGTAACTCTCCTACACTGTTGGTGGGAATGCAAGCTGGTGCAGCCACTCTGGAAAACAGTATGGAGGTTCCTCAGAAAGTTGAAAATAGAGCTACCATACGATCCAGCAATTGCACTACTGGGTATTTACCCCAAAGATACAAATGCAGGGATCCAAAGGGGTACATGCACCCCGATGTTTATAGCAGCAATGTCCACAACAGCCAAACTGTGGAAAGAGCCAAGATGTCCATTGACAGATGAATGGATAAAGAAGATGTGGTATATATATACAATGGAATATTTTGCAGCCATCAAAAGGAATGAGATCTTGCCATTTGCAACGACGTGGATAGAACTGGAGGGTGTTATGCTGAGTGAAATAAGTCAATCAGAGAAAGACATGTATCATGCGACCTCACTGATATGAGGAATTCTTAATCTCAGGAAACAAACTGAGGGCTGCTGGAGTGGGGAGGGGAGTGGGAGGGATGGGGTGGCTGGGTGATAGACATTGGGGAGGGTATGTACTATGGTGAGCGCTGTGAATTGTGCAAGACTGTTGAATCACAGATCTGTACCTCTGAAACAAATAATGCAATATATGTCAAGAGAAAAAAAAAAGAAGAAGACAGCAGAAGGGGAAGAATGAAGGGGGGGGAAATCGGAGGGGTGATGAACCATGAGAGAGGATGGACTCTGAAAAACAAACTGAGGGTTCTAGAGGGGAGGGGGGTGGAAGGATGGGTTAGCCTGGTGATGGGTATTAAAGAGGGCACGTTCTGCATGGAGCACTGGGTGTTATACGCAAACAATGAATCATGGAATACTACATCAAAAACTAATGATGTAATGTATGGTGATTAACATAACAATAAAAAATTAAAAAAAATTGTGGCTACCAGAAAATTTAAAATTACTTGTGTTATGTTTGTACTGGACAACACTGCTCTAACCCATTTTTTCAATAGGTAATTATATTCCAAAGAACTTCACGTAAGCTTTAGTAAATTGGTAATCTCTGTCTGTATGAAAGTATTTTTTAAAAAGACTTATTTATTTATTTTAGAGAGAGAGAGTGTGTGAGTGGGGGGAGGGGCCACGGGAGAGGGGAGAGAGAAGCTGACTCCTCACTGAGTGGGAGCCCAGTGACCCAGGGCTTGATCCCATGACCCCAAGATCAAGACCTGAGCCCAAATCAAGAATTGGACACAATCGACTGAGCCACCCAGGTGTCCCTCTGTATGAAAGTATTTTGTCTGAAACTCTTTCCATGGAGAACTAACCATTATAGTCTAGAAAAGTGGCCATTTTTCTTGAAGACCACACTAAAGCTGTCATACCTAATGCAAAGTATGGATTTCTAATAGGATACTGAGCTACCAGCAAAATCACCAAACTACACCTGTTAAACCAGCAAGTGTCCCTGTTCCATTCTCCTTGAGTAGCTATCATATAGGCAGATAATTTTATAGAATTACATATATTCAGCACTGGACCCGATAGAGCAGGTAGAGCTTGGAAGGTTTTAGGGAGGCTTTAAATTTGAGGTAGAGTTTGCTAATGAGATGCATGTGGTATTGTAATTTGGAAGAATATTCTAGGAGGACAATAGTTGGAGAGACTGACTGATAAGTATGCAGAACCTGTAACATTTTCCTTTTATAGAGAATGAACCTTATTTGAATGAGAAGACCTGGATTGGGATTTGGACCCAGCCACTTAAAAGCTATGAGATCTTAGATAAGACATTTAGCTTTTCTGGGCCTTGCATTTCTTGCTGAAATGAGATGAAAGGACCCCCCGTAGTGTACCTTTTCTTCCAGGCCATGATGTTTCTCAGGTTGATGAAGGGAGCTAATGATTTGAAATGAATAAATTGTCATTAAAAATAAAGTCCATTTTATAAATAATGCATCAGTAATAATGTCATATATATGTATATAATCTTTATTTCTAATTTCCCACACCATGTCCCTAGTTCTTCTTTAATTTTTCTCTATTTTGTAGTCATGGTTACAGATGACTCGGACTTACTTATTGTCATACCATTAGTGGTAGAGATAGGTCTAGATTCTCAGTCCTGTTCTTAATTTGGTTCCCTGCTCTTTAAAATACAGCACTGCACTGTTTTCCCATAGCTTAAACCCTTCATACATTCAGTGACTAAAATCCTTCCAAGAAGAAAAATCTGGAGGTTGTATATCTTGGAGTGGAAAATTTGGGTGATATATATCTTGGACATAAAGTTTGGCTGTATTATAGGAGAATATTTATAAGTAGGAACTCTAGAACATGGCTCTATTCTGCTAATGACTATTACAGAAGGCCTCACATTCGTTGGAAGGATTCTCCTTTGGGGGATTCTGGCTGCCTCTGTGCAGTGGTCCTCACTCTGCAGCTCCAGGGTGTATCTGTGGATATTTGTGATGCTGGAGGCTAGAGGAAAAGGGAGTTGCTTCATAGCCAATGGAAAGCATCAGCCTAGTGATTCCTACATTGGGTTTGGCTGACCGTCCAGGGTTAAAGACCTTGATGCAAAGCCTCTGTCAGTCACTGGATAGGTTTGGATGACTTCCACCAAGCAGGCAAATTTCAAGGCTTCAGGCTGAGCTTCCTCAGGAGAAATGAAAAAGCAGAGGGAGGGAGGACATCAGAGATTCTGGTTGGGGCAATAATCTTGTGTGTGTGTGTGTGTGTGTGTGTGTGTGTGTGTTTCTAGAAATGCTCAGGTTACCCTCAGCTACCAGGCAAAGGTCACCCTACTCTTTTAGGTTATCTCCCAAAGGCCGTTAAATCCTCCAAAAAGAAATTGATCTATTGTAACTCTGATAGTTTTGAGGCTGACTGTACTTTCCCAGAGTTTCACATTATTCATTTCCAGAAAGTAATTTTAGTTGATTGCCTTGTGGTCTTTTTGAATGAGGCATTTTATGAAAAAGGAGAAAATTGAAAGGGTTGGCTCACCATCAAAATATATCCCTTCTGAATGCTCTTAAGGGCACTGCAACTGCCAATTTGGGATGGAAACTTGGAGTTTCGGTCCCTGGAGGTTTTTAATGAGAGTGAGACAATTATCTTTCTTGGTTCATCTAGCTGGATGCCTGCCTCGGACAGGTGTATCAGATGACCTGTGATCCCTTCCAGTATTGGCTTTTTATGATTGGGTAGATTCATGAGACTATATTAGGTTCAGGATTTTATCCATCTGCTTTATTATTTGGCCCAAAGTCTCTTAATCTTGTCTCTCTAAGCAGATTTTAAATTATTTGGAGGCTTGGTTGATGCCTTGTGTTTCTTTCATTTTCCCCAATGGAAGAGAGATAGAACATGGGGATATCTTATGGGGAAGGGTTCTGGAGGAGACAGTGTCCAGGGAGATAGGAGCAAGGTCCAGGGTTGAAGATTGACCATTAGTGAGAGGAACGATACCACATCTTCTGAGGTTGGAGGAAAGTATCAAAACTGATATGGACGTAAATAAACTAATAGATAGGCATGCAAAAAGATGAGGGAGATTCCATTTTATAATTTCAGTTTCACTGACGAAGGATGAGGAAAGATCATTCACTGAAAGAGAGAAATTTGAGGATACAAATAGAACAGTAAACATTTGGAATAACTGTTGTGGGGAAGGGAAGAGGGAGCTAAGAACAAGTCAAAGCGTTAGTGGGTGGTGCTAGAGGCTCAGATAAAATTTGAAGCCATGAATATGTAGTGGAGCCAACTCTGAGAACATCCTGGCTTTTGTCAGCAGTGTGCAGCTGATGGGTGGCTATAGGGATGGAGAAGGGGGGTTGGAGAGTTGATTCAGCATTGGGATTTTCCTGAGCAATGTGGTAGAGACAGAGAGATGCAAAGTAATCAAGGTTAGCAGACAGAGGAGAGTTCAGACAACCCACTTGGGAATGTAGGATCAGCAGGGAAGGAAAAGCATTGCTGGGTGAAAAATGGGGAAGCCAAGAAACTGGAACACTCTGTGAGGCCAGAAAGCAAGTGAAATGGGAGGAACAGGGAAGTGGGAAAACTCAGAGGGTAAGCGAATATGGCCAGAGAGTAGAATATTGGAGTTTAAGCTTTTTGGGTGGTGACAGAACCGAGAGTGTTATGAGGATGGGTGGTCCAAATGCAGTGCAATAACTAAGTAGAGTTAGGGAGATCCATGAATTTCAAGATCACATTATTGGGATTATCAGATGGGTGGTTTATCTTCATGGACATGCATATCCCCTAGGATTTGGGTAGGAGTAGAGATGGGAAGGACCATGAATGAGGCCTCAAAGAACCATGATGGGAAGAGCATACAGTGCTTTGGGGACTCATAAGAGGATCTCCTAACCCAGACCTGGGAAGCTGACAGACTTCTGGGAGAAGTGATAGCTAACATGAGCCCCCCAAAATGAGTGAGGTTAGCCAAGGGAGGGGAAATTAAGGCAGGGAAAAGGGTAGGATTGCTCCAGGTAGAGGGAAGTAGGATGATAAATAGATCAATATTTTATAAAGTGTGTCGCTTCGTAAAATGAAAGATAATCTGGAGATGCAGAGCCTATTATTAAATAACATAGTGTATAGCTTGGTAATCTCCACTTACAGTAGCCCTTATGTTGTTATTTTTAATTAAAAAAAATTTTAAACTCAGACTTCTGGGGGCTACATTTCACACCTTCACATTCATAACATACTGTGAATAGAAGGAGATGAAGGGTTCCTGAGGACCCGTGCTCCTGACATTCGGTATGACTTAACCCTCTGTCTGTGGATTAATATTCAATTACAGAACAAGTGCATGATTTATTCTACATGACTGAATTGGGAAAAGAAGGGAAAGAAAGACATGGAACTGGCAAAGCAGAGAACAAGCAACGGAAGACGGATAATATACCCAAGAGCGTTTTGACTTGTGCCTTGGTAATATGCATATGAGGGGCATTATTACTCTGTGCAAATGTTCACATGCTAAATGTGGATTAAGAAAAGGTAAAAGCACTCAGAGAAGAGAGCCAAAATGTCTGCAAGGAAAAAAAAGAAAGTCAGAAAAGAAGCCAACTCTATTTCAACCAAGTACGTTGGGTCATAAAGTATATCCAAGGAGATTTAGCTAACCGACACGTTGGACTTGGAATCCACGTTCCTTTTTCCACCTTGTTCTGACTGTGAGAAGGGGTTGGATGTGGCACAGTGTGAAGAGCCCAGGCTTTGGACCAAAATGGAGCTGGGCCTGCGCCCTGGCTCTGTCGCGCTTCTGGTGGGCGTGCCCAAGCTTCTCTGAGCTGTCATTTCTGCATCAGTGGAAGGAGCAGCAAAAACTTAAGCTGAAGGTGGATGTGAGGATTGGGAGTTATGTAGGTGAAGTGCTCAGAACAGTATCTAAGACGTAGGAGGCAGCCAGTAAGTGGTAGCTTTTAGCTAGAAGTACTCCTGATATTACTACTTCTATTAGTGCTCTCCTCAATAAATGAGTCTGCACGGTCTGTACAATGGAGGGAATGCTTGCAAGGGATATTTTATATGGGTATGCCACACACCCACACTCAACAAATTCTTGCCCTGATGAAATAATTCAAAATGCAAATGGTACCTCTGCAGTGCTGCAGACAGGGTCATACTTCCTCCAGAGGCCAACAGACGTTTGTCAGAAACCTTCTATTTGCGTATGTGTTTGTGGGGAAGGGATGTCAGGGAGATGGGAAAGCAGTTGGGAGGCTGGAAGCAGCTTCTTCCTCTAAATACACAGTCTAGAAGTATTCTAGCACCGGAGGAATTTTTTTTTTTTTAAAGATTTTATTTATTTATTTGACAGAGAGAGACACAGCGAGAGAGGGAACACAAGCAGGGGGAGTGGGAGAGGGAGAGGGAGAAGCAGGCTTCCCGCAGAGCAGGGAGCCCGATGCGGGGCTCGATCCCAGGACCCTGGGATCATGACTGAGCCGAAGGCAGATGCTTAACGACTGAGCCACCCAGATGGCCCCGGAGGAATTTTTTTTTAAGACTTTAAGAGAGAGGGGTGCCTGGGTGGCTCAGTCGTTAAGCGTCTGCCTTCCGCTCAGGTCATGATCCCAGCGTCCTGGGATCGAGCCCCGCATCGGGCTCCCTGCTAGGCGGGAAGCCTGCTTCTCCCTCTCCTCCCTGCTTGTGCTCTCTCTGTCACTATCTGTCTCTCTATCAAATAAGTAAATAAAATATTAAAAAAAAATAAAAAAGATTTTAAGAGAGAGTGAGAGAGCGCACAAGTAGACAGAGCGGCAGGCAGAGGGAGAGGAAGAAGCAGGCTTCCCGCCCAGCAGGGAGCCCGACGCGGGGCTCGATCCCAGAATCCTGGGATCACGACCTGAGCTGAAGGCAGATGCTTAACACTGAGCCACCCAGGCGCCCCCGGAGGAATGAGGAATCTTTTTTTAAAGATTTTAAGAGAGAGAGTGAGAGAGCGCACAAGTAGGCAGAGCGGCAGGCAGAGGGAGAGGGAGAAGCAGGCTTCCCGCCGAGCCGGGAGCCCGACGCAGGGCTCGATCCCAGGACCCTGGGATCACGACCTGAGCCGAAGGCAGACGCTGACCCAGCTGAGCCACCCAGGCGCCCCCCGAAGGGGTTTTCTTAAGCTGACTTAGAGAAAGAACCCAATCCTCGTAGCAGTGTACGAATGCTGCTGTGATCCACTTTTCAGAGGGAAGATAGTGACTCTCTTGGCAATATCCCCAGCTCCTTCTTTGAGCAGGACACCTAGAAGGAGCATCATCTAAGTGGTTGGCATAAGAAGTATGACCCGGTGGAAGGGGAGATTCAGTGCTGAGCCTCTTTGTAAGATGCATGTGTTACAGGTCTTGAAGGCTCCATTGTTCACCTTCCTGGCTTATGCCATGGCTCATGTCCAGCTGGACCAAGGACAGTGCACCTTTCTGTTTTAATGGTGCACCTGTCCTGAGCAAGGTGCCAGGGAGCTGCTGTCTTCCTGCCTGATAAATAAATTAAGTCAAGTTTAGACTTGACCATTTACATAGCTCCTGGCAAATACATTTTCTAAGTGTATAAACTCTTTTTTGACGCCCCTGGGAATAAGAGAGCAAACTTGGTGTATTAGAAAAGCTACATAACTCTGAGAAACAAACTGAGGGTTCTAGAGGGGAGGGGGGTGGGGGATGGGTTAGCCTGGTGATGGGTATTAAGGAGGGCACGTACTGAATGGAGCACTGGGTGTTATGCACAAACAATGAATCATGGAACTCTACATCAATAACTAATGATGTAATGTGTGGTGATTGACCTAACATAATAAAATTAAAAAAAAAAGAAAAGCTACATGAAAAATGGTCATTAGGGAAATACAGCAGGGATCAAGGCAAAATGTAGGAGGTAAAGCGAACATTGATTTGGTGATTTTAGAATAGAGAATCGTGACGCCAGGAGGGGGAGTTTCTTTCAGTAAACACAGTTAAATTTCTAGGAAAGTTACCTGGTAAAGCTGTGGGTTTGCCTTCCTCGGAATACCTGAGGCTTCACCTTCATCTGCTTGGAAAGGCGGAAGGAAGTTGGGCTATAGGCAGAGAGATTGATTAGATAATTGCTAGACCCACATCTGTACATTTTGATTCTATATTCAAGAGTAGAGCTGCACATTTTAAACAAAGCATTTAAAAATATTATTTATTTATTTATTTATTTATTTATTTATTTATTTATTTATAGATTTTATTTATTTATTTGAGAGAGAGAGAGGGAGCTCACAAGCAGGGGCAGCTGCAGTCAGAGGAAGAAACAGGCTCCCCACTGAGCAGGGAGCCCGATGCGGGGCTCGATCCCAGGACTCCGGGATCATGACCTGAGCTGAAGGCAAGACACTCAACCATCTGAGCCACCCAGGCGCCCCTAAAAATATTTAGATGAGCATATTTCTGGAGCTATGCAACTAGCAAAGTATTCCATTGTCTGAATTCACTTAAGCGAGCCTGGATCATTTTGGCAAATGTATGCTGGCAACTGTCAAGACCCTCCCACAGGTATGGACACTGGAATTTATCCTCAGTGACTGACCTCCCTTTCTGGCCCATTGCCCTTATTCCTCTTCTGGCTGAAGCATCAGGATTGACAGCCTGGTTTGACATCCCTTTCCAACCCGGCCCCGGGCTCCCCCACAGGATGCGGCATATGAATTTACTCACTCACCTCACCACGGTGACTCTCTCCTGCTCTCCGTGGGCTCCACCCTGGGCCCAAGGAACTGAACAATTAGGACCAGCTGGTTCCTTGTCCCCCAAAGCTCTACTCTGACAGAGGAGAGAAAGTTGCATTAATGCCTTGGGGTTACTATCTCTGTTAAGGGAAGAACAATCAGAAAATTCATAGTGCCTATAGCTGTTTCCCAAACCAAGGGTATTCATCTTCTTTATAGACTTCAGGAAATAAAAGTGTACTTGCAATTCTGCAAGTTTAATTAAAATTTGCAAAATTTTGCATATCAAGCCAGGGAGTTAGACTGCACAAACCTCCTTTCAAAGCTAGCTTTCTTTTTTTTTTTTTTTTAAGATTTTATTTATTTATTTGACAGAGAGAGAGTGAGAGCACAAGCAGGGGGAGCAGCAGAGGGAGAGGGAGAGGGAAAAGCAGGCTCCCCACTGAGCAGGGAGCCTGGTGCAGGGCTCCATCCCAGGACCCTGAGATCATGACCTGAGCTGAAGGCAGATGCTTAACTGACTGAGCCACCCAGGTGCCCCTCAAAGCTAACAGTTCTTTTTTTTTTTTTTTTTTCAAGATTTTCTTTCTTTCTTTATCTGATTGCCTTGTAAATTTTGGCCAGTTTATTTTTCAGAGACATATTTTGAAATGTACTTTTTTGAAAGACTTTATTTATTTATTTGACAGAGAGAGAGCACAAGCAGGGGGAGTGGCAGGCAGAGGGAGAAGCAGGCTCCCCGCTGAGCAGGGAGCCCGCTGCGGGACTCCATCCCAGGACCCTGGGATCATGACCTGAGCTAAAGGCAGACACTTAACTGACTGAGCCACCCAGGCATCCCTCAAAGCTAACAGTTCTAATGACAAATTCTTTTAATTGAAAATTTGGCTTGAGTCTAAGGCCATGCCACCCTTAATGTGCCTGATCTAGTATGAAAATTTGGCTTGGGAAAGAAGTATGCAGACAAGTGCCTAAACTTACTAGTTGTTCATGGACATAAACTTTTAGCCAAGTGGATGTGGCATCAGACTCCTCATTGTTTCTTGACAGGGCCTTGAAAAAATGGGGAATTCTGGACTTTAGTCTCTTCCCACTACGAAAGTGTACTGTAGGCTTATGACCACAGTCTCATCTTCAGAAAAGAAAGTCCGGTGAAGAGCAAATCTGTTTCACAAAGTTCTCATCATGGTTAACCTGTTCACTGACAATGAATATGATCATGAGAATTATGCTCTGTCTGGGAAAGACACCATCAATCAACCAATTGTCACTATCATCGTCTCCCTGAAACCACCTGGATGGCCCACCTCAGAGTCCACAAAACACTGTCATGTGAGTGATCTTGTTTCATTCTCTCAACAGCCTTCGAGGCAAGTCGGACATCTTTCCCCCCATTTTGCAGATAAGCAAACTGTGGCCCAGAGAGGTGAAGAGACTTGCCTGAGGTCTCACAGCTATAAGATTGCAGGACTTGGACTAGAAAGCTGCTCTTGGAAATCTGAGTCTGTGCTCTTGCTGTTGCATTGAAAATGTGTGTAGTCACACCGCAAGGGGCCTGTTATAAGGCCGATGCATCATCTTCCTAAGTGCCTGGGAACCATCCAGCATTATTAATCCTTTCACCTCCTGACCCTGGTCTTCATCCTCTCCAGAGAGGGATCCAGCCTATTAACACACGACATCCTTTGGTCATGCCCTGCATTATGGAGATGGGGCTTCATTTGTTCTGATGTGGAGCCTCCTGCTTCAGGGTGTGGTTCCCGGCAAGACATGAGCTACCCTGGCCAGGAGAGGCAAGAACATAGGACCATTGTCTATCAGGCTGCTCAACTGTGACTCCACCATCCATGGACCCTGTGCCCACAGCAAATGGTAGTGGCATGAAAATGGTGCTTCCAGGGGAATTCAGCCACCAGAGGAAAAAGGAAAAATAAATTCACAAATAATGGGTGCATGATAATGATAATGATGGTAGATTTTGCTACATCTTTTAGTTCAGACTAGGGATGATAGAACATAGCCTTATATTAGTGTGCTGATGCCCACAGCAGCTTAAAAACAAGCTCGTCAATAGCTAGGAGGAGCCCTGAGCTGGCAGCTGGCGGCACTCTGGTTTTCTTTGTCAAGTGTCTTCAACTACACTTATATCAACGTGTCTCTTACGTGCTTCTCTACTTTGCCCCGCTTTCCCCATCTGTAAAGTGGGGATGATTTTGCCTAGCCTCATCCTCTGTTACAGGATGAACCAGACTGCAGGTGTGAAGTGCCTGAATGAAGTGTCCTACAGACAAGATGATAACAAGTATCTCTGGCTACTTGGGCACAGGTGAGGGAATATTTGGAAGATATCACTAGCTGGTATTTCATTGTATTTTATGAAATATTTTCATATGGATTATTCCTGTGTATGCTGCAAGTTATTATTCCTTCTTGCTTTTTAGACAGAAAATGGAGCTAATGTTCAGATCAGATCACTGCTAAAAAGCGGAGTTGCAATTCTGATTCTGATACTGGAACACTTACCTTTTCCTCTTTAGGATGCTTCTCCACTCATGTGAAGTCCACGTTAGGTTTTGGGCCTTACTCCAGTTTAAGTATTCTGTGTTTTGGCCAACTGCTTGGGTGTTTTATTTCTGTGTTCTCTGTTGTCCTGCAGTATTGGGAAGGTTTGTCTTCTACTTTTTTTTTGGCGGGAGAGACAGCACCCTGATTGGAGCCTGCATCCCTGCACTGGGCAGAAACACAGATCCAACATGTTTCTTGCAGAGCATCCTTAAAACACTGCTAGAGCACAACCTCCAATGGTATCTCATGGCCAATATTATGAAGGCATCTGTGATTCTACCATATCCTTGGGTGAAAGATGAGGAGTAAATGGGATGCTGGTCTCTGAGATCCAAACCTTGGGGTTTACTCCTGTCTTTCACTGTAATGTAGTTTTATTAAGACAAAATTGGAAACATTCTAAGTGTCCATCAAGAGATGATGGGTTAAATAAATTATTATATGTCATTACAGAGAATAAAGTGAATTTGTTTTGCTGATATGGAGAAATTTCCAAATAATAGAGTTAAGCGAAAAAGGGATGTATAGGGGCACCTGGGTAGCTTAGTTGGTTAAGCGTCTGCCTTCGGTTTGGGTCATGATCCCTGGGTCCTGGGATCGAGCCCCACGTCAGGCTCCCTGCTCAGTGGGGAGCCTGCTTCTCCCTCTCCTCCCTGCTCGTGCTCTCTCTTGCTATCTCTCTCTCTCTCAAATAAATAAATAAAAGAATTTTAAAAAGGGATATATATATCATATATATATATATCATATATATATATAATTCCATTTTTAAAAAGAAAAGATCTATCTATTATCTATCTATCTATCTATCTATCTATCTATCTATCTATCATCTATCTATCTATCTATCATCTGTCATCATCTAGGAGTCACAAGAAAATTTTAACAGTTGTTAATTCTAATGGATGGCCTGAGGGTTGGAAGGAGAGGGAGATTTTAACTTATCATTTTATGTCTTTCCATATTTTCTGAAATTTTAACCATAACCTTTATTTTCTCTGTGCCTCATTTTCTTCATTTACAAAACAAGCATAATAATAAACAAGTGGAGTTTTGGTTTATGATACCCAAACATTGGGGTTTGCCCTTGGTTTTTCACTGTAATGTTGTTTTTGTTAAGAAAAACATTGGAAGCAATCTAAATGGACATTTAGATGGGTTAACATCTAGGGTTAACTGCAGGACAACAGAGAACACAGAAAGAGGGGATGGGTTAACATCTCCTAAGATCGTTGAGAGGCTTGAATGATTAAATACATATAAGGTGCTAAGGGTGATGCCTAGCACATAATAAATGTTCAATATATTGTTAGCTGTTCTTAGTTTTGTAGTTATTAGTAAAGAGGAATAACTGCTTCCCTTTGGGTTCTGCCAGAACCATACAACTATAAATAGAAAAACCTCAGAGATTCACTTCTAGGTCTGTCCTCAGTGGAGCCTAAGTGAGAGGTGATAGGGAGCCCAGGCTCAATGAGTCTGCCCATCCCTTTCCCCTTTACTACTACAGATGGCAGCCGATTTGTATCTTAGTAAGGGAGAAGATGTTGTGACGGTCAAATGGACTACATTTTCAAAATGTTTACATCAGATGGAGGAATAACTGAGTGTGGTATAATAAAGAATATATCTGTTATTTGTCCCTGGTTCCTGGCAAAAAGCTTCAAAACCCCTTGGAATTTCCTGAGTTGACAGGAGTATCTTTGTTATGCCAACAAGGTGAATCATGGCCCTTAGATAGCTTCAAGATGGCATCACCAGAAAGACCAAACACGTGATTAGGAGGTTGGAACTTTGGATCAACTCACCCTTTGAGGAAGGGAGGGGGCTAGGGATTGAGTTGAGTCATAAGGTCAATGATTTAATCAGTCATGCCTATATTCAATGAAATGACCTTAGAAACTCTGCACGCTGAAGATCAGGGGAGCTTCCTGGTTGGTGAACATGGATGTGCCAGGAAGGTGATGTGCCTGCTTCCACATGGAAGCTTTGCACTCCTTCCCAGACCCAGCCCTATGTGGATCCTTCACAATAGGCTGTAATTCTAAGTTAACACTTCCCTGTGTTCTGACTTGTTCTGGTGAATTATTGCACCTAAGGGAGTCATGGGAACCCCCCAATTTGTAATCAGTTTGTCAGACATGTGGGTGGCCTGGGGACCCTGGAGCTTGAGGCTGGAAGCTGCAGTAGGGGCATCTTGTAGGGGCTGAGACCTTAAACTTCTGGAGTCTGGTCATAACTCTAGGTAGCTAGTGTCAGAACTGAGTTGTTGCAGTCTACCTAGGTGGGGTGGAAACAGTGCAGTCACCTGGCTTAACGAATCATTAGCAAGATGTCTCTCCCATCAACTAGAGAGCCCATGTCCCTACAGTTGTTATGGGGCAGAGTAACCTAAACCAGAGAATTAGTTAGAATTATCTGGTTGTCACCATATGCCCTTTTCCCCTCACTTGTTCTCATCCCCTGCCCTTTGATTCTTGTGAAAAGTCATGCATAAAAATGGTGTGAAACCACGTTAAGTATCAATTTTTCATTTATACCCAGGAATTTTCTCCTCATATACTGAATGCAAGCCTTCTTGGTGTTCAAATTGCAGTAACCGGTTTTCCTCATTTTCTTTTTTCCCACTGACTTTCCACAAATAGGGACTGCCAAGGGCATATGTTTGCTGAATAGCAATTTCATTTACAAGACTTCCCCAATCTATTAGACTTGGAGCTCACACAAGAGTTGCTTCTCAGTGTTTAAATGTAACTCATTAATTGTGAGACACATTACTCTTCCTCACTGCTTAGATTTTTAAGGAATGCAAATGACATTTTATTTCAAAGCTGGGAAAAGCAACCAAAAAAGTGCCAAGAATTGTCTTGACTAGTTTGAGGTAATTGCTAGAGGAAGACATAGCAAGTGCTCTAACCACAGACTCACCAGTGTTCTGTGGGAATCAGAGCTCTTGCTCTCCTGTGTCCTGACACAGAGATTTTATTTCTTTTTTCTTTCTAAAACTCGAGTATCTATCTGCAAACCAGCCACCATTTCCCATCACTAGCAGCATATTCCAGCATTTTCCCATCCAAATAAACGGGTGTATGCTTAGGAAATGCAGATCCATTCTACTACCAGCATAGTAGAACAAAATAAGAAATGCAAGCATGTTTTTTTTTTTTTTTAAGATTTATTTATTTATTTCACACACAGAGAGAGAGAGAGACAGAGAGAGAGAGCATGAGTTGGGGGGGGTGGAGAGAATCACAAGCAGACTCCCTGCTGAGCATGGAACCCGACTCGGGGCTCCATCCCACAACCCTGAGATCATGACCTGAGCCAAAACCAAGAGTCAGTCGCCTAACTGACTGAGCCACCCAGGTGCCCCAGAAATGCAAACATGTTAGCAAATATACATAATACACAAGCACCTCAAGACCACGTAGGTACAGGGTTTCAGATCACTCATCAGCCCATATGACTCTCCTCGGGGGGATCAGGGTGGGGACAATGGCAAACCATACTTGTGAAGACCACAGAGAATTAAAAAAAAAATCTTATAGGTGAAAAGATCTTCTTACCTATGACCCCCTTCAACATCCCCCTTATAAAAAGTCATCCAGATTCTGTAGGAACAGTCAAATACAGTGAAGCTTCCCATAGACTTCTGGGTGGTACACCCTCAGTTAGAAGGACAGCTCTAACTGTTACGTGTTTCCTTTTATGTTTCTTGCAGCCACTGGTCCTCTTTCTCCTTGCTAGCCCCACACAGAGGCAGTAGCCGCCCTTCTCATGTGGGGAGACAACGTTCCCATGGCAGGCATCTGTGTTGGTTTCCTAGCATGGCTGCAATGAAACCCTGTAAACTGGGTAGCTTAAAACAACAGAATCTGTTCTTATGTAGTTCTGGAATCTAGAAGTTTGAAATCCAGGCGTTGGCAGCATTGGTGCCATCTGGGGACTCTGAGGAGAGTCTGTTCCACACTTCTGTCCTTGCTTCTGGTGATGGCACACCAGCTTGGAGTTCTCTGGCTTGTAGCTGTATCACTAGTCTCTGCTTCCATTTGTACATGGTGCTCTTGCTGTGTCTCTGTGTCTTCATATGGGCATCTTCCCTCGTGTCTCTTTCTTTGTCCTGTAAGGACACCAGTCATATTGGATGAAGGAGCCACCCCACTCCAGTATGACTTCATCTTCACCTAAATAATTATGTCTCAAAGACCCTATTTCCAAATAAGCTTCCACTGTGAGGTACTGGAGGTTGGGACTTCAGCATGTCTTTTCTGGGGGACACAATTCAATCTACAACAGTACTTGAGTCCCTTGAACTGTTTTTGATAGAACAAAGCTTCCAGGCTCCTCCTCATCTTGTCCATCTTTTTTCACAGGGTCCGGTTGTCAATGTCCCCTTCACAGCTGTGGTTTGAGAGATAATAGAGCAGAGGACAAGGAATTGACGTTTGAGAGATAATAGAGCAGAGGACAAGGAATTGACTTTTACTCTAGCTTTTTTGAGTCTAGAAATAAAACATTTCTAGTTGTGAATGGTAGAAGGGGTCAGTTTCAAAAACTGGCAAATGAAACTTTTAAAAGTCCTGTTTATCCATTAATAAGAAAGTACTTAGTTTTCTCATGTAACTGAAACCTTCCCTTCACAATGCCTGCCTCCTCCCTCCTCTCCTGCACCCATCCCTGGTTTTCTCAGATCCCAGGGCATTGTATCACATGTTCTCCTGTTTGCAGAATAGTTATTCCAGAAAACACATGAAAGTGAACCATACTCAGAGGGCAAAAGAAGCCATAAGAGGACAGCCTGGTTGGGGATGATGTCTGGGTGGGAGATCTGAATCCTTGGAGCATTTATATTTTGGTGGGTTGAGCTCTTTAGGATTGATTTGTGGCCACAGTGAGTGTTGAATCCTTTCTACAGAGAGATCACGTCCTCCCCTGGTGGGTTGCGAGGCCCCAAAGTGGGAGTTCAAGGGAGTTGGGCTGTTGTCCGTTAGCTGTCCTATTGCTGTGGCTCTACCCACATTCCTTCCTGCACAGCTAAGGGCAGCACTTTGGAAGGCTTCCCTGTGTTTATCTCATTTTGAGACCCTGACCTCGTCATTACTCTTTGTCATGTTCTTAGCCTCTGGCTGTAAGAAAGGGATCTTCTACTGAGGGCGGGCCACAGCAGGGCTTGGCGGAGACATGGGAAGGGGGTTATGGAACGTGGGTAAAAACAGTTAATGAATCACTACTTATGTTAGGGTCATGGTGCTTACAAGTATCTTTGGGTAGATATTCCCAGCATTATATAACAGGCATTCCCACAATGCATTTGAATCAGAAAATCCTCAAATTTATTTTTATAGTTTTTAAGAAACATTTTCATTCTTACAACATATACTTTCCCATATTTTTAACAAGAGAGACTGTAATTACTGAATGGGCATTCATGACAGAGTGCATCAATAATGCATTGAGTTTTGCAATATTTTTCCTGTGTTATCATTGTAGGAATAGATTATGAGTCTAAGCAGATTCAGTTAATGCCACTGATTTATCGGAACATGATGTGTTTGGAAAGGCCTAGAAGTCTTCTTCACAGACAGGTGGAAGGAGTACGTTGTCATGGTGGTGGCAGGGGAGGGGTAACTCTGCTATTCCTTTAAGGTTTTTTTTTTTTTTTTTAAGATTTTATTTATTTATTTGAGAGAGAATGAGATAGAGAGAGAGCATGAGAGGGGGGAGGGTCAGAGGGAGAAGCAGACACCCTGCTGAGCAGGGAGCCCGATGCGGGACTTGATCCTGGGACTCCAGGATCATGACCTGAGCCGAAGGCAGCCACCTAACCAACTGAGCCACCCAGGCGCCCCTTCCTTTAAGGTTTTAGAAATATTATCTGCCCTCCTAGATCCACAATTAGCCACCTATTTTCTCTGCCTTTCTGCATTCCTATGGATTTAATGCAAATATTCATTATTTCTATTTGTAGTGAGTACAATGGAACAAAAAGCTGTTTTGTATCAATGTTTATAGGAAAAGTAGAACTTGGAGTAGAGTTTTGGAGGTCATTTATTTCATAGTGCCACTGGGACAAATATATTTTGATCATTAGAATGTTTTACTTATTGACTTGAATCCAACGAGATAGATTCAGTTTCACTTAATTAAAATATTTATTGAGTGCCTACTACATATAAAGTACATAGCAATTGGTGTGGGTGGGTCTATTAAAAATAGCTTTAACACAAAGCAGAATGAAATAAGTACCATAAATGAGAGGTGTTAAAAATACCATTTGGGGTCAAAAGAAGAAGGTCATTTATTATTTCAGCTGAATTCCCTTGAAAAAAATCACCCCAAACAAAATCTTACATAGTAACACTTCACTGAGGGTACAATTCCCAAGAAAGCAACAGTGAGGCAAAAGAAGGAAGCGAGTCAAGAAGGGAGAGTGAATGCAAGATGGTGCATGGCCAAGCTGATTACAGCTTTGCAGGAAACCAGATGGTTGTTCAGTCACGAGGACCATCTCCAGAGAGAATGAAAAGAACAGTTATCTGCCTGTCATAGAGAAGGAAGAGGGACCAATTTATTTATTTATTTTTTTATTTTTCTATTTTTTTTTTTTTTAATTTCATCCATTTATTTGAGAGAGAGAGAGAGCACAAGAGGGGGGAGTGGGAGAGGGAGAAGCAGACTCCCTGCCGAGCAGGTAGCCCGATGCAGGACTCGATCCCGGGACTCCAGGATCATGACCTGAGCCGAAGGCAGTCGCTTAACCAACTGAGCCACCCAGGCGCCCGAGGGACCAATTTATTGGCTGGCTTTTGCCTCCCACCTTTCCATCAAAATCTGCTCCATGGACACCAACTCCCTCACGATTTTGGGTTGTTATCCAGCCTTCCGTGGTCCATTCATACCCATGGGTGCCTCTTAGTCTGTGGTAGCGCAGTGGTGGCTTGGGCTTTGTGATGGTAGGAACAACATAAGCTGTCACTAGGGTCAATCTGGCCTGGAATTAAGGCAAGCAAATAAGGCCGGGGGTGAAGAGACAGCGAGGAGCAAGTCCGGGGTGGTCCATATCTATGCTGTCAGGATTAAGAAAAGCTTTAAAGGGGAAGATGGCACATGAGATGGCACTTAAAAGGATGGGCAGGGTTTTGATGGACAGAGATAGGAAGAGAGAATGTTATTGGTAGTGAGATTTGAATCAAAGGCGTAAGTTGGGAAATGAGAGTCTGTGGAGGGCATAGTGAATAGTCGACTCTACTCTAAGATATGTGTACAGAAGTGGGAGGTAGGTCGGAAATGGAGCCTGGGGCTTGATTAGGGAGGGCCTTAAGGGCGAGTGTATCAATCACCTATTCCTGTATAACAAACACAAAAATCTTACTGGCATTAACAATAGGTATTCTTTGCATATTTACGGGTCAGGTGAAGTGGCTCTCCTCCAGGTTTCAGGTTTGTAGACTGGCTGGGCATTTCTGCTTTATACATGCTTGATGTCATTCTGGGCCCCAGGCTGAAGTGGCAGGAGCTCCCGGGGGGAATTTCTTCTCCTAGTGATGGCAGAAGCTCACGAGGGCTTGTCCGACCACACAAGCACACTTCAAGCTGCTGCTTGTGTCATGCATACTGACATACCATTGGCCCAGGAAGTCACCTGGCCAGGGCCAAATTCAGCGGGGCAAGGAAATAAACCCTGCTCCTCTGAGATAGAGGCAAAGTTGTGGTTGCATACTTTTCCTCCAGAGAAATGAAGAACTGTGGCCAATAACCCAATCTAGCAGAGCCAAGGTGAGAAGTTTATAGACTCAAGGTAAAGAACAGTGTTTCATTGATTACATTTGCACTTACAGTGCCCCCACGGTGCCTAGAACATAGTAGGTGCTCCTACTGAATGTGATCTGAATGTGATACTGAATGACTGCTGAATGTGATACTGAATGAATGCTAACCACCATGCGTGCAGTGCTGTGGCAAACATTGCAAATTGAGTTAAGGGCCTACCTTCTCCAGCGTTTTCCCCTGATTAGGCTTTACGATATATAAAACTCACCAGTTAGATTAAGGCACATGTTTCAAGGTAATCTGTCCAAAACATTGCTTTTCTATGTCCTTTCCTTACTCAAGAACTAATTTAACTTTTTTTGGATTACCTCATCAAGCCATACTTCTCCACCTGAACTTCCTTAATCTGGTAGTATTTCCCACTATTCCCTGATAGAAACTGTCCAAGCCAATCATGCCTTGTCTTTGATGCTCTCCCTCTGCCCCTATTCCTATCATCGCTGTTGTTTCCTTAGTCCTGCCCAGACTGCTGTCTTTAAAGGAGGTGTCTTGTCTGCTTTCAGATCTATCCATATATGATTTACCCTCCTTGCTTGGCTAAATGTCTCTTTTTCCATTAAGTCCTCTGGGATTATTCCAGACCTCATCAACTCCTCCTTTTTCTGAACACCTGTTCTACATGTAGAACATTTTAACTCTTTATTGTCTGCCCAATGATGGTCTCATATTGGTGTGTCCCTGATAAGAGGTTAGCTAAGCTACTCCATGGTATTGCTCTCTTGGCATCCATTCTGTTTGGCCAAATGGCCTGCAGAGACCTGGAACTGACACCAGCCCCCTTATCCATGCCCTAGACAGCAGCCACAGCATCACAAGCAAATGTAAGTTCCCAACATGACTCCCCAACAGCCCTTGCAATCAACAGTCTCTCCCACCTCCCACAACCTTCCCCTTGTGTGTCCCTTAGATAAGACGCCCATGGGGCTTGCTTACCAAAACTCCCCTCTTTTGGGTTTGAATTGACCAATCTGGCCTTAGCCTGGAAACCCCAAAACACTGTACCCATGGAGCCTAATAAAGACATGTGCCCCAGGTCCTGCCCCTCTCTCTGCCTATACCCTGTCTTGACCTTCCTGGGTGGCCCTTCAAGGCATGCTGTGTATGTTCTCCAGGACCTGGGAGTAATAAATTTCTCTATTTCAATTTCTCTTGTGTCTGTGGTTGAACGCAGCTCACCATCTGGCACCCTGGGCTCTACTTAACAAATGTTAATTTAATGAAGTTATAACAGTTCCATTTACACAACCAGTTTGTGAATATTTTCAAGGCAGAGCCCAAATCCTTTGCTTCTTTGGGTCTTTCATACCATCTAGCATGGTGCTTGATACAAAGTAGATGAGTAGTAAATAAGAATTGATGGGTTGATCTTGTATGCACTAAGTGCATATTTAATGAACTTGGCTGTTGACGATCTTGTGTGTATTAGGAAGCAGACTCCTTGAGGGCAGCAATATAGCCTTCTGCGTATATGTGGCTTCACAGTTGTCCTGACACAGCCCTTGAATCAATAACTAGGGAACTTTTGAAAGGTGATGAGCCCATCTCGTCATAGTAAATCATCATTTAGATACTTCATGATTAAGAGGCTGATGGGAAACAACAGCATTCTTTTCAACAAAGCAAGCTAAGTTCTTGGTCCTTGCTGAGCATGACCTGTGGGAGTGTGTCTGCCCCTCTGCTGGGGCTTCAAAGATGTCGCAGATTATGTCATCCTGACAGCCTGAAGAGGATGCCCATTGTCCTCTGGGCTATGTGTTATCTCTTGTCCATTATGCAAATGAGATATGAGCATAATAGGCTGTTTTTTTTTTTTTTTTTTATTTCTCCCTCTGAAGCCATGAAAACAGTGAACATATGGTTCTAGCTCTGCCGGGGATAAAAAGGAGAGGTTGACATTGTCCTTTTCAGTGAGGCAGAGTCAGTGTTTCTCTCACCACCTCCTAAAGGGATATTCTTGTTTGAGCGCTGCTGACTCAGAGGGCTCTCTAAGTGAGGCTGTCATTTTAAAGGAGGCTAGCTTTTGGATCTTGCTGCTTAGAAGTCTGAATAAAAACATTAGCTCTGCCTCTTCCCTGCATTACATGCTGTTTACTACAACCTGCAGTTTTGTTGATTTGGAGGATGATTGGAGAAAGTTGTGAATAGTCTAATCTTCTGTGCACCTCAATTGCATCCTCTTTTCCCTCTTTCTATGCCTTCCTAGTGCCTTCTTTCCCTGACCACCCATTGCTCCAGGCTGTTTTCTCCCACAACTGTCCAGGACTCCACGATGATGTCCCCTTGGAGTGGGACGATTGTATGCTCCCAAGCTTCATATCCACCTTCTTCCCAGCTTCAAAACTTACCTAATGTGCACTTCTTTCTCTCAGGGCCCATCGGCTGAGGATGACCAGATTAGGTGTTATGCCATGGTTTTAAACAGCTTAATGATATACTTCTTAAATAGAACTTTCTGGCGAAATGCCAGGCAGTCACAAGAAGATCCTGACATATCTTCTTCCAGCATCAGTTTTGTTCAGTGGCAAATGATTTTAAGTATTTAAGTTCCAAGACAGCTTGGCAAACTAAGATAGATGTTGTTAAATTGTAAAAGAGAATGCAAAGTTCAAATGAAATTTTAAACTAAAGCATGAGACTTAACAAATTTGTGCTCTCTGTGGAGTGTTCTGGGCTCTGAACTCTATTCCCACAGGCTCTTACCCCTAAAAGCTTTGGGAGGCAAAGCTTAACAAGCATTTTGTAAATGCTCCCTGACATAATGGGAGGTTGTGCAGAAATGCAAACAAAAAAGGTCAGAGCGAGTTCAGGGAATTAGTGCATCAAAGATGGAGTCAGCGTATATCCCAGAAGCAAAACAGCAGTTGCTGGAAGAAACTCGGTGTCCAGCAAGGTGGATGCCAGAAGTAGATCGGAAAGGAGTCCAAGGCTGGGAATTGGGAAGCACAGTTAAAGTCTTGAGGACTCTTCAGCTGGTTCTATTGATTTCAACTGCTTCTGCGTGGGGTGGCTTTTCTCTCATGTGACTTAAAGAAGTGGTCTTCACACTTAACCTATGTTCATGGAGGTTCACAAAGACTTTTTAGAGAACTTTTAAGGGTATCAATATCCACATCCTGTACTCATAAACATTCTCTCCTAAACATTTTCTTTCTTAAAATAAGCCTATAGTGCTTCTCACTTACCTCCCTATTTACAATAACACTGGTCACACTTTACAAAAGAAATGAATACTCTCAGCCATTCTGAGTTTTACCATGGTACATTGTCGCAGGGTATAAAAATCTTCAGGGCTCCAAAGATTTCAAAATAATGCTTCTGAGAAAGCAAATGACTGTAGTGGCTGGATAGTGAAAACTTGTACAGGTCAGGTGGTTTCCAATCTTTGTTCCCCAAATTGAAGGAAGACTACATTGAGGTTTCAGCTCTAGGATCATTAAAATAAGTTTTGATTATAGATCATTGTATAAGTTTTGACATATAACTTAGAATGTCAAATAATAGAGGGACAGTGCTGTAATGAAATTCCTTCTCTTCCCATCATCATGTATGTGTGAACAAAGTTTCGTAGTGCTTTTGTCTATAAAAACAGAAAGTAGAGATATAACTGAGTATTACAGGATAATTTTCAAAAAGGAAAAACCCTATGTGCACACATATATATAGACTCTCATAAATGCTGAAATGAATTTGTTAATAGATACTGAACTGGTTATTATCTATAGGGCAATGAAAACGGGAAATGAAATGGGTTTATGTTTTCTTTTTTTGTATTCTTTTTCTTTAAAAGATTTTATTTTTAAGCAATCTCTACACCCAACATGGGGCTTGACCCTACAACCCCAAGATCAAGAGTTGCATGCTTCACCAACTGAGCCAGCCAGGTGTCCCTGGAATTATGTTTTCTAAAGAGCAGAAATATGTATTCCTCTTGGACAAAATTTGTTTACATTCCTAAAAACAAGAAACATTTTTATTACTTTCAATTTGCTACAATTTGCAGAATTGTAAAACTGGCAAACACAACCAAAGGCATACACCCCTACAGAATTGGATAACCTTCCTGGGGGCGAAGGGTATGTGGTTCTTCTGGACAACACCCATCTTTTCATTGGAAGAACATCCAGTAATCTCTTTTGCCTCTTGTGAGTCTTTCATGAGTTCCCTGACAGATCCTAAACTCTGTCTCAACCTAGGTAGCAATAAGTAATTTTTATCCAAAGATAGAAGAGCTGGGGCGCCTGGGTGGCTCAGTTGGTTAAGTGTCTGCCTTCGGCTTAGGTCATGATCCCAGGGTCCTGGGATTGAGCCCCGCATCAGGCTCCCTGCTTGGCAGAATGCCTGCTTCTCCCTCTCCCTCTGCCTGAGAGGGCACTCCCCCGGCCACTCCCCCTGCTTGTGTTCGCTCTCTCTCTGTCAAATAAATAAATAAAAATCTAAAAAAAAAAAAAAGATAGAATAACTAATTGAAAAAAACCCCAGTCCTACCATTCTCATTAAGAAATAAATTTTTTAAAAATTACATTTGTGTTTAATAATTATTTAGCAAAAATGTTAATATATTCATGTTATTTTGATCAATTGTTTATTAATAACTATAACAACTAAATCCAGAGAAATTTTGCATACACTTATAGCCTTATAGTTACCAAAAATTTAAAAATAATTTAAATAATATACATATTTTAGTACATAAAATTATGATAGGATGATCAATAAAAGACGTTTAAGCAAATAAAATAGTACATTAGAATTAAGTCTCGTGGAGAAGTGGAAAGAAACTAAAATCAAGGAGAAAAAGAAGTGACATAATTTTCTGACATAAAAAATTGCTCATGAATTTAAAAAAATGTACAATTGTGGCTATCAAATTATGTTACTTATATTCCAGTGCATATACTTAAGGGAGGAATGTGAGAATGTATTTTAAAGTATTGATATTTACAATACCCATAAATCACATTCTTTGTGACTCTCTAAACTTATGGTGAAAAGTTTGAAATGTCAACTAAAAAGTACGAGGGGATATATAAATTTTCAAAAAACTTTTAGAGAGCACGGAAATGGAAGTCTGAAGGGGAATAGCCTAAGGAAACCGTCTGGCATCTCATAGGAATATAACATTTTTATTTCAATAGTTACTTTCATTTTTAAAAAGATTTTATTTATTTATTTGACAGAGAGAGAGAGAGAGAGGGAACACAAGCAGAAGTGGGAGAGGGAGAAGCAGGCTTCCCACTGAGCAGGGAGCCCGATGCGGGGCTCGATCGCAGGACCCTGGGACCATGACCTGAGCTGAAGGCAGAAGCCCAACAACTGAGCCACCCAGACACCCCTCAATAGTTACTTTCAATACAGAATTGGTACACAAGAGGTTTTCCTTTCTGTGCCAATGGCAGACATTGCTAACAGAATTCTTTCTTGCAGAGCCTGAGAATGGCCTCTCTCTATCAACACAGGGCTTCAGGCAGTCACTGTTGATGGACTGGGGCACATGATTTAATTGAAAGGATCTCAAACAAAACTCTTTTCTGGAAGCTCTGATAATAGTGGAATCTCTTTGGTTGAGTGGAGTTGGGCCTTTGGAGCATTCCCTGTCTTTCCCATTCCCACAGGTCACTGATGAGACAGAGGGGGTGGCTCTCTGATGCTCCATGGAGCATCCTTTGAAAGTCAAGGTCCTGTCTCTCAGATTTATGGCTAGAACCTGCTGCTCACTCCCTAGCTTCCTGGTACTGCCCTCATTTGACCTGTGAAGTGAAGTGCCCCAAATCTGAAAGTTGACTTCTTACCACCCTCCCCAGTACTGGGTACTTTCTCTGTCCTTTATGACTCTGCTGTAGAGCTGAAGTGGAAGCAGTTCTCAGAGGTCTGGAGTGTAGACATCACTCCCTTTGGAAGCAGTTCTCAGAGGAGAGCCTTTAAGGGACAGTGTTCCACTAATCTGTGTGATTGTTTGCCTTTGAAGTGAGGCTGGCTGGTGCTGAAGGTCAGGAACAGATTATATTCCTTAAAGTCTTGGACCTGGTGCCTCTCTGAACCTCCTCTACTTATGAAAATAGTGACATTGGACCTCCAATGTTTTAGTAGCCCCTTCAATAAAATGGGACCGACTACTTTTTCTTATGTTAAGGAAATTTCAAAAGACAAACAAGATTATATACACAAGTTCTCTGATTAAAACCAGATGCCCTGTAAACCTCTCCTCCTACAACTTTTTTCTGCTAGACAAGCACTAAGTATTTTTAAGTAGGCACGCTGGAGCCTTGCCCATTTGGACTTGCGTGGTAGACACAGGGATCCAAAGAGCTGCTAAGAGACATACTGCAGGTATTTGTGAGTGGACCTCTGATTAAAAGTGCCTTTTCATTAATGGAATAAAAATGCATATTATATCATAAAAAATGTAAATATATATTTATATTTGAAAATGTACACATAGTGGTATGATGGAAACCACTGTACTCAGAAAAAGCAAAAGACATCCTAAGTGCAAAAATCCCTGTGAGGCATCACAGGTAGTTAAAAGTTCAGAGATTGTGATTAGTTATTATAGATTGTCCTTGCACTTCAAGCTCCTTTAAGTAACTCTGTCTAAATATAACATGTGTACAAAAACTGAGATGTGAAATAGATGGAAAGTGTATAGTCTTCATGAGAATGGTCTTGTGACTAAGCATGCTCATGTGTGCATGCATGGGTGTGTGTGCATGTGCATGCGTGTGTGTGTGCTCGTGCGCATGCACACGCATCTGTCTGACTGTGCAGGGGAGTCTTGGTCAAGGGGAGGGCCAGAGGGTAGTCTCTAAATGGCACTTCATCTTTTATTCTGTTTTCTTCTTTTTACCATTTAGGGAGTCACATAACAAAATGCTAATTTTTGATTGAGTAAAGAAGCTATGGGTGTTAAGTAGTTTTTTCTTTTTTTACTTTTTGTATTTTTTTACTTCCTCAAATAAAAATTATAAGAAAAAACCTTAGCTGCAAGAGCAGCTCTGCATTTCTAATATCTATTACATTTTGTCTTGCCCAACGTGCTACTTGCTGTTGTCATCTTCTTAGATCATCCTGTATATATTTGACTCCAAACCCGACTTCCTATTCTTGTCTTTGGTGCCCCCTTTGGATGTCTGGTAT
The DNA here is from genome assembly GCF_004348235.1 of Phoca vitulina. Classification (NCBI taxonomy): domain Eukaryota; kingdom Metazoa; phylum Chordata; class Mammalia; order Carnivora; family Phocidae; genus Phoca; species Phoca vitulina. Next base: position 4,381,254 of record NW_022589729.1, read on the forward strand.
TCTTTCTTTTGTAGAGGAATTGCAACCATCAGAAAAACTTTGGCCCTGTAAGAATGAGATGCTCTCTTTCCAGGGGATGGGGGTGGGGGGAGGGCTCAGAAGCAGGCGGCTCCCTCAGGTTAGAGCAGTCAATCTCAGATGTCTAAGGACGAGGGCTGTACTGATGTGAGTGTAGACATGTGAGTGTAGACATCACTCCCTTTGGCACAAAGCTTGGGGCCTTCAGGGCTGGGTCTGGGGAATGGGAAACTCTTGTTTCTTTAATGTCTAAAGGGCTGGTCTGTCTGTTGGGAGCTAACTTTGCTTTGACTTTAATCAGAATTTAAATAAGTGCCTTCCCCAAAACCATCTGCAGAATGGCAGACACACAGAAGGATGAATTGAGGCTAAAACTAGTCTTAGGAAAGAAGAGTTTAAACAGATGCTACCTCTATGGGGCATGGGTGGCTGGAGTAGATGACCCCTCAAAGCACTTTCACAGATAAGGGGTTTTAGAGTTAGAAGGGATCTTAATGGGAGTCAAATTCTCTCATCCAATCTTCTTATTATACAAATGAGGAAACTTGAAATGACTTTCCTCAGGTCACACTGCTAGTTTGTGGCCAGTCAGGGCTCTGGACAGAAGTATGCCACTAAAAACTCAGGACTTATGAATCCATCTGTTACCACTGCATCTTTTATATTCAGCAGAATCCACTGTGTCCAATGAGTAGGTATATTACCATAGACGATTAACAGATGTGGAAACAACCTCATTAGGGAGTGGTGGACATGATAATGGTAGATGGTAAGATGAGTTTTCTCATCTGCAAAATGAGAAAATTACAATAGATGAACTTTAAGTTCCTTTCTCCTTAGACATCTCTGAGATCCTCCTTGTGTGATTGAGGATTACAGGTGCGGGATTTAGATGCTTCTTGGGCCCACCTGTTGTGACAAGGGAGCATTTGATTTAGAGTTTGTAGACTGAGTTCTGCCTTTGCCACTTACCTGTCTTGTCACCATGGGTTTTCTGACTCTCTAAACTCAGCTTTCTCATCTTTAAGTTGGGAATAATGATGTTTGCCTTATCTACCTCACGGATTCTTCATTCTAATCAAGGAACACAGATAATGATTCTCAATTCTCTTAAGGATCCATTGATAGTAACCTGAGTGAATAGGAGAGAAGTCAGTTCATTGATGGGTATGCATGTATGTATGAAGGTGTCTGCCTTCAGCATTAGAGCGTAAGTCTCTTCTAGAATCTTAGTTGACAAGGGCCATTGTACAAAGTGTACAACAGATTGTGCAGCATATGCAACATGATAAAAGTGTAACAATATTTTCCTTTGTATCTAACTCTTTGTTAATTCTATATCCAAATCCCTTGTCTGGAGACTAGGGATGAGAGTCTGATGGCCCCCCCCACCTATTCTAAGGATGAGGTGGCATGACTCTAGGGGTCAGGGGATAGGTTAGGGGTGTCATGGTATGGAGGAATGGGCTCTTTCCTTCTTACCATTCTAACCAAAACTTCAGCTATTCCATAGTGGCTTTGTTCTCCTCAACTTCTCTCCTTTCCATCAAGAACTTAGGCAGTAAAAATACCTGGATTTGAGATTGGCTGGCAAATCAATAAAGGCTCATATGTAGGGATGGGAGACATTTGGCTCATAGACTTCTTTGCATGAAGCCCTGAAAACAAGTACTTCTGAGAGTCCTTATGTGGGAATAATCCTCCATTAGGTGACCTTAAAGAAAATAATTGTTACTAATTATTGACTGTTTTCAATGTATCAGACTCTGTGCTAAGCATATCACATAATATCGTCTCATTGAATCCTTAGAACAAGTTGGAGACATAGACATCAAAATAGTCACTTTATAAATAAAGGGAAGCTGAGGATCAGGACAGTTAAGCATTTGCTCAAGTAACACTACTAGTTCACTGCTAGTTAGTGGCTAGGGCTATGGCATGCCACCACTCTGGGAGCAGCATTCATATTGTAGTCTCTGTGAATGTTGCCCCTGGAGGTGACAGTGTGATGGAGATCTCAGAGAGTGGGAGAACTGAGGTGTAAATCCAGCTCCATCTGACCCTAAGTTCTGTTCTGAGCCACTATGGCATGTGTTGTCTCTTCCCCACTCAGGGTTGGATCTAAGTGAATCCAAGGGTTGGATCTAAGTGGTTGGTTGATGAGGACGGAGAGAGTGGCACTTACTTCCTAGATCTTAATCCATGTGTGATTTATATGTGGAGCCTAGTTGAGCTGGGCCATTGAGAGAGCCAGTTCTGTCTTCAGTAGGGGGCTTTGGAAGGTGGACCGATGGTTGAAAGCCTGGGGAGGGTGGTGTGTGTGCGTGCATGTGTGTGTGCACACATGCATGTCTGCATGTGTGTAACTGTGGTTCCACTTCTAGGACTGTGATTTTTGAGGAGAGAGATCAGGAAACCTCAGGACATGGTGTTGGCCAGGACTGAGAGCCTCCTAGTAAATTATCTTCCTAGCTCCGTTCTCCATGTCTCTGACTCTACTGTGTGTGTGAGTTGTGTGTGTGCCTGTGTGCACGTGTTGAAATGCAGTTCTTCACACGCAGTGGAGGTACTATGGGGAAGGAGTGCAGGGAATGTGCAAGAGGCACCTCCCCATGGGTACCATCCTCTGGCTGGCCACGTGGGTGCATTTCTGTGAGGTATAAACACTACACCCTACTTTTCTGAGTGACCATGCGGAGTTGAGACTAAAGAACGGGGTTGGGAGTCAGATGAGTTGGGTAATGGCTGAGTGGCCTTAGGAAATACGCTGACTCTGTGTGAGTTCTACCCATCAGGAAAAAAATGAGAAAGATGGTGCTCATTGCTCATTTCACTAGAGAGCTTGAGCTTTCACACAGTTGGCCCATGACAAAGCAATCCATAAGCCTAGCTTTGGAGGGGCGGGGGGGGGGGGGACGGCTTTAGTCCTTTTGTTATTTGAAAGAATTATTTTAGCCAGAGCCCCCTTTCTCATCAAATTTCCACTGTCATATAGACTTCGAAACTGACACAGCACATTGAAGGTACCTCCTAAAAAGTGACCTTCAGTTATGCATCTTTCTAATTATGTGCTTCTCTTCAATGCAGTTAAAAAAGAGACAGTCCATGCTCATTAAAGATCTCTTTCCTTCCAACACCTCACTTTAAGATTGGATTTGGTTTTGGAGATTGTGGATGCAAAGACACTGTGAAAAGCCTGGTTGTTACACTAGCGCGCTGGATGAATTGCCAGTGCTGTGATATCATATGCAGGGCACATGGCACTGTGCTCTGAATGCAGGGCTGGCTCCTTGCTGGCTCTTCAGAGGTGTTAGTTTTAATCCATATTGTCCCTTTGTTCTCCTATAGTCAGACTTAGTTAAAGTTGTTTCATAGGGGGATGGGGAGTGTGGGTGAACATCCTTCTGTTTAAGCTGAATTTCACACAGCACAGCTCGGCTATTCCCACCTCCCCACCTGATCTCCCCCTTCCCTCTGGGTACAGGCAAATGCCTGCTTGCCCTTGTGGTGGCTGCTCTTTTCCTCAGGGTAGTTCATGGAGGTGGATTGCTGTTCCTCTCAGTTGATGTGGTTGCCGGTAGAGGGGTGGATTGTGAAACCCAAATCCAGTTAGGGTGTTCTTCTTCCCTCTCCTTTTCTGGAAGTTTTTACAAACCCTAGCAGCTGTGCATCACTTTGGAATTATTTAGGAGCCATCCCACTGGAGGGCAGGAGGACAGGGTGGACAACCTCTCAATGACCGTTTGCTCGAATGGCTCCCCTCCATACCTGAGCCTGGAGACGGACAAAGTAGTTCACAACCACATCCTGGCTTCGGTGCAAAATCAGCCTAAGAAGCTCTCCCTCCCGAGAATTCTCTCTCAGGCCCCTTCAGAATCAGTTTAGTATCAACATGAAACCAAATCTCTACTTATAAACTGAGCATGTGTCCTTCCCTTAAGGCACCCCGGGAAGCTCTGAGTGACCACCTCTGCTACTGGGGGCTAAGACACCACTTGCCTGGCCCCATCAGAATATTAATAATTCTTCACAAACTCATGGCTCTGGGTAGACATGGTCTCTATTTGTGAGGCTGTAGATGGGTCAAGAAGGCACATGGTTCAGGTAGCCAGCACCCCCCGGGTAGGAAGGTCTCAGCAGAAGGGGAGGAGATGGACAGATCACATCAGGACAGAGACATGGTTCTGCTCCTGTCCCGTGGCTGACCCTGGGCTCACAAGAGCTTATTGCAGCTCTCACCAGGGACAGGTGAAGCAGGTATTTAGAGTGTCTTCGATGGTGCTGTGTTTCAAACAGGGTCGTTATGGACTGAACTGTCCAGCCCTCCCCCCCGCAATCTGCCAAAGTCGTATGTTGAAGCCCTAACTCCCAGTGTGACTGTATTTGGAGACAGGGCTTTAAAGGAGGTAATTAAGGTTAATGAAGTCATAAGGGTGGGACCCTAATCCAATTTGACTGGTGATCTTACAAGAAGAAGGGACACCATGGGTGTGTGTGCCCTGTGCAAAGGCTGTGAGTAATGGCCGTGAGAAGACATAGTCAGAAGGCAGACATCTGTAGCCAAGGAGAGAGGCCTCAGGAGAAACCAAACTTGCTGAGACCTTGATCTTGGATTTCCAGTCTCCAGCACTGTGAGGAAATAAATTTCTGTTGTGTAAGCTCCCTAGTCTGTGGTATTTTGTTATGGTGGCCCTAGCTGACTCACACAAGTGTCGTTCCACTCCTCTCCCAGTTAAAGCTGTGAATGCCAGTAGGGATTTTCAGCATGCAGGTACTCATGTCTGTTATGGTCTTCATTTATCATATAGAGGCAGTACAGTGTCCAGTGGTTGGAGCACAAGCTCTGGAGTCACACTGATTGAATTCAAATCCTGGCTCTGCCACTCACTAGCCTTGTGATCTTCAGCAAGTTACTTAACCTCTCTGGGTTTCCATTTATTCACCTATAAAATAAGGATAATAGTAGGACCAAACTCAAAGAACTGTTGAAAGGATTAAATAAATCAATCCATGAAAAGTGCTTAGACAATCATCTTGTACAAAGCTTATGCTCATTGATGTTTCTTATGATCATCCTTTCTGGTGTGTTTCTATTGGACTGTGGCCCCACTATATTCTAAGCATTATGAGGAAAATGACTATGTCTGTTTTGTAAGTCCAAGCACCTAGCACAGTTGTTTTTTTTCTTCATCCAACAAATATTTACTGAGCACTGACTTTATGCCAGGAGTGATTCCAGGTGTGGGGATCAAGGGTGAGTAAAGGCAGACATGGCTCCTGTTCTTGAAGAGCCTATAGTTTGGACACATCTTGGGTGCTCAATAAGTATTTGTTGAAATAAATGAATTATACTCTTTGTGTGTCTCTGTAAGTAGCAATCTCTGTAGGGAAGGGCAATTTAAAAGGACTTGAGCTAAAGTTGTGGCTTAGTGGATTTCTGGTTGTATGACTTTGGGGGAGCTTCTTCACTTTCTGTTAATCAGTTTCCTCATCTGTTCTAGCCACTGGAGGTATTGCAATGGATGCACAAAATCCTTGCTCTCAAGAAACTTACATTCTAAGGGGATACATAAAATAAAAAAACCCAGAAAAATCTGTATTATAATTCATGTAATGTTAAATGTTATGAAGAAGATAGTGAACAAAACACAGTTCCTTGAATGGTAATGATTTTGATTTGGATCATGGTAGGGAATTATGTTTTGGTATTTTGGTTGAAATGTTATTCAACATTCTTTTCTCTCTTGTGTCCCTTCTGGACAAGGACATGCTACACTTTGGCTGGCTGGCCCCTGGGGCTCAGAAGATCCATTGGATACAGGTCACTTTGGAGACTGCTCACCCCTAGGGTAGTCTTTAACATTCTGGAGGGTTCCCACAGATGTACAGCAAACAAGGTTGTTGGCAGGATTCAATTCCTCTCTCAACATTGGTTTACTCTGGGTCAGTGGTAGAAGTCCCAGCCTCGTCCTGGGAGAATGTCAGCTTCCCAGGTGTGCACCAGATGAGAAGAGCCTCTGGGGTGAAGTAGACAGATTGGTGCCCTTTCCAGCCCTCCTGTTGTAGGAAGGGGAAATAAAAGGAGATTAGAAAAGAAGAGATGCTAACTCTTGATCCTTCTCCCTCAGGAATCTGCAGGCTTGTGCTTATAGTCTATTAATTACTTCTTTAAAGGCAAGCTTCCTCAGCAGGTGATTAGCCCCTGAGGCAGTGACCACATCTGTCTACCTTGTTCACTTTTGTATTTGATTAATATGTGTTGAGTTGAGTTATATATTCTTTAGGGATATTACTAAATATTACTAAGTCAGAATTACATTTGGAGGCTGCTGTTATTCCATAAGATGCTTATTGGATGAGCCCTGTCACACATTGGGGTCTCCAGGAAGCAGAGTCAGAGGTGGAGTTTAGCTTACAGGCTGCTTTTTAAGGAGGGCTGTTGGCATCAATGGCCACAAAAGGGACGGGAGAGGTTAGAGGAAGATTTAGAAGGAGAGGCCTTACTCTAATGAAGGTCCAACAGCCTCAGCTGGCCCTTTGGGAAGCTCTGGAGTTAGAATGTCTCCTCAGGGTTGTACTCATCATTCATTGCTAAGTAGCATTAACTCCAAAACTTGTCCCACAGCCTCTGTGGGCCAGGAATCTGGACATGGCTTAGCTGGGTCCACTGCCTGAGGGACTCTGACATGGCGGCAAACAAGGTGTCAGCTAGGGCTGTGGTCTCATCTGCAGGCTCAGCTGGGCAGCGTCTGCTTCCAAGCCCACTCATGTGGTTGTTGGCAGGATTTAGTTCCTCATGGGCTATGGGGTAAAAGCCTTAGTTCATCACAAGCTAAAGGTAGAAGCCCCACTCTATTCCTTGCCATGTGGGTCTCTCCACAGAGCATCTCACAATGGAGTGAGCAGCCAAAGGGAAAGAGAGTTCTAGCAAGAGACAGGGAGAGAGATAGAGAGAACGAGCAAACAAGCTTGCAAAATGGGAGTCATAGCCTTTTGTAAGTTTGTCACAAGAGTGACATCCCATCATCTTGCCATATTCTCTTTTTTTAAAAGATTTTTTATTTATTCACTTGGGAGAGAGAGAGAGAGCACCAGCAAGAGCACGAGCAGGGAGGAGGGTCAGAGGGAGAAGCAGACTCCCTATTGAGCAGGGAACCTGATGTGGGGCCCGATCCCGGGATCCTGGGATCATGACCTAAACCAAAGGCAGACACTTAACTGACTGAGCCACCCAGGAGCCCCTGCCACATTCTCTTTGTTAGGAGCAAGTTACCAGCTCCAGCCCACACTTGAGGAGAGGGGATTCCATGTGGGCATGAACACCAGGGGGTGGGGAACACAGGGCTGTCCCAAGCTGGGTTGAGATGGCCAGGCCTTTATACTCCCTTGTGGCTCAGTCACTGGATGTGGACACATGGACAAGAGCGTGACCCTGGGTGAGGTGGCTCTTGGCAACTGAGGTCATCCCCACAGGCTAACAGTTGAAAGCTGAGGCAGGAGGTCCTTCCCGGAAGGGGGTTGGAGAGGCACGCTTACATGTTCTCCATTCCACATTCAGACTTTGGACAACCACAGCCATAGAGTCTGGCTCAGTAGCAAATTCTGTTGATGCACATGGGAGAGAAGAAAGGGAAGGAGGAACTGTTTCTTTCTGGTATTTATATTCACGAGGAATGGTGCTACTTAATTTTGTTTCTTCCCTTTATTTTCCTCTTGTTTTGACCCTGGGGTTGGAACTCTCTCTGAATGCTAAATAGAAACTCTATCTGGAAATAAAGTTGTGCTGTGATCATATGTTACCCCAGGCCATGAGTGCGGGACATAGGTGGTGGCTCATTCTCTCACACTGCTTGCACGGGAGTGTTTGAGATTGCATCTCTGCAGGGCAACAACAGCCCAGGGCCCCAAGTTTCCCCTTCTTATCCTTCCCCCTCGTCATCCATCTTCTATCCTTTTTTTTTTTTTTTTTAGAGAGAGGGAAAGAGAAGGGGGATGGGGCTGAGGGAGAGGGAGAGATAAAATCTCAAGCAGGTTCCATACTCAGCATGGAGCCTGATGTGGAATTCGATCCTGTGACCCTGAGATCATGGCCTGAGCCGAAATCAAGAGTTGGACCCTTAATCAATGGTGCCACCCACGTGCCCCATCTCTTATCCTTTTCATTCATCACAGCAAACCCCCACCCTTTGGGTACCTGGGATTGTGGGATCCAGGGAGCCAGCGATGTAAGGCACCTCAGAGGTTCTCCAGAAGCAGAGCCCGAGAGGAGGATGCTGCAGCAAGTGGGGGAGTGCCTTCGGGACAGTGGATGGGGCAGGGAGGCGCTAGGTGATAACGGGATCCCTGCTGGCCACTAGCTTTAGTCTGGTCCCCCGGGAGGCTCTGCAGCACAAAGCACACACAGAGTTTGTCTAGCGGCTGTACCTCCGTGTCAGTCAGCCAGTCAGTGGCTCAGATGTGTGGTGGGGACTGGGGGGAGGCCCTGGTAGCATCTACCACAATTCTTTCTTCTATCAACTCACTGTCTTGTCCCTCTAATTTTTCCTCCCAGGGCAGTTTTTCCTTTATGACTAATGGGAAGAACAGGGCTGGGAATCACATAGATGTAGCCTGGAATCTAATTCTCATTTTTTGGAAACTGACCACATTGGGTAAAGTATTTTTAAGCCTCAGTTTGCCTGCCTGGAAAATGAGTATGATAATGCTCACCTACTAGGGTTGTGGGAAGGACTGAAGGGTGATAGTCGTGCAATGCTTCTTGCAGTGCCCTTCCTTTCTCTCCTCTCACAGTCCCTCTTACAGCAACACAGAGCAGCCTCTTCTTTTCCTGGCATGGCCCTTCAGAGCTCTGCAGGTTGTCATGCTGCTCCCTTAGCCTTCTGCTTTCCTCGTTAATGAACTTCTTTTCCTTCAGCTCATGTGACAGCCCTCCAGTACCTGCAGTGTGCTCACTGCACTGCATGAGTCCAGCCTATCACCTTCCCTCTCACCCAGTGGCTCCCAGCACTGAACTTGGCCTTCTTCCATGGGGGTCTGATGGGGAAAGGGCAGCAGAACCATGCTGCTCTCTGGCTCCACGCTAACCTCCTAGAGACACTACCCCTGATTGCATTTGCTTTTTTGACAACTTTAGAGGCTACGGCTATAAGTAGCAAGGACTTAGAGCTCCGCAGGGAATGCCAAAATATTGTTCTCTTTTCCAGGTGTCTACAGAGATCTTTGGGCTCTATCTCCTTTGTCTGCCTGCCTAGGCAGCTGGAGTTCCCTGCCAACCTGCCATCACATGTTGCAGAGGCGGCTCCCATCCTTCATGTCTCAGGGGAGCCCACCGCCAGATTGTAGAGCTAAGATCTATAACAGGAAGGTTCTGATAACTTAATGGGATGCAAAACTATGTAAGCCGACTCCAGAGATTCTGATATGCCTCTTAGAATCTCAGAGATGGGCACGTGTAGTTTGTACAAGCTCCCCAGCTAACTGACTAAGCTGTTGTCGCCACCTTGAAATTCACTGCTCCGCAGCTTCTGCTTCTGGAAATGAGAGTTTTCCTACCTTGGCACTTATCCAGATGGACCAGATGTTGTTATAAAGCCCTGAAGTATCTGAATCTTAGCAATGGCTCTAAAGCCTTACCTCTCTCGAAGCACAAGTGGCATTTCCAACCCACCAATCTTTGTGATTTATGTTTGCTCCTCCCTCTTTCCCTAACCACCCCCACCCACCCTTAGCCAGATGCCTGGAGCCTGGGTGGGCTGCTTGAATATGCAGGCCTTTCTCTCTCCCTCTACCACCCCCGCTCCCCCAGGTCCATCCCAGGAGAGGAATCTCTCACTTTTCAAAGAATAAATCTATAAAAGAGGCAACATTTCCAGAGCAGTAAATCTTTGCTCTGTGTGTGTGGGCATGCATGTGTGCATATGTGTTTCTGAAATATGTGCTGTGTGTATACCGTGTGTCTGCAGAGAGAAACAGAGCCAATAGCATTAAAAGGCCTTTTAATGTCTGAAGGGTCAAGACCACAGAGGGAAGGAGGGGCTCAGGAAAGTGAGAGGGACATCAACCTGCTGTGAGAAATAGGATCGTCTGAGGGTAGGGGGGTGCTGGGCAGAAAGGGTTTCCAGTTTGATCTGCTCCCCGATATATCTGTGCACAATTCCATGGGAGCTACGGAATGTCAGAATGAGCTGCTCCTCTGCCTTACTGGGTACAGGCTGTCTGCTGCTTTGGGGAGGTTGAAGGGAATTCTGGCCCTCCCCGTATGCCGAGTCCCTTACACCTTGGCCAGTCAGCTACTGGGCTTTGTTTTCTTAGACACTATGTTGTATTTCCTCTTTCCTGTCCAGAGGAAATGATCAGAAGAGACCCCTGGAGAAGGCTCTGAATCAAGTTGAACACTCCACAGAGATTCCCTGAAAAGTTGTGAATGAAAACAAAACTCTTTCAGCCAACAACCAAGGAACTCACTAACTAGCCCCAAACAGAACCCAGATGTGTGGAGATGGTAAAGTCACTGGGCTGAAATCCAGTTTTCTGGCTCCTGTTCCTGAGGGTGTGAATGAGATCAGGTGTGGTAGAGGTCAGCGGGGGAGTTAATTATGAGGGAGGAAACCAGGGACTCTCACTGGACCACAGGGTTGCTAATGATTGAGCATGGACCACCCTGACTCCTCATGATTTGGGGAAGAGGAACGATATGGATAACTGAAGTCCGCTGAGGGGTTTTCCATCTTATTTTAGCCTCTCCTCCCCCACAGATGAATTAGATGAAAGAAAGGCACCAAAAGAATCTCCATAGAAATCATGGGTCTGGCTGTTTAGTCAGGTCTGGGGGGAGACATTTGAGGCCCTATTAATGTACATAGTCTGAAAAAAGTCTGTCTCCTTCTAGCAATGAGTGAAATATTCCTGTGAGCATAGTGGCAGGTGAAGGTGGAATAGAGAGAAGGAACGAAGGGCTAAGAGGAAGGAAGAGTAAGAAAGTATTCCAGGTTTATTACTAAACAGAGAACGTAGGCTCAGAGATAGAATGAGAACACACGGGGAAGCTGGAAAAAGGCCCAATCCAGGGGTGTCCAGAAATGGGGTTCTGTCCAAGCCAGCAAGATGGGGTGCTGCCTGAGAGAAAGATTTCAGCCCGGAGTCAAAGATGAGTAGACTGAGGCTCAGCAGCAAAGCACTCACGCCCCCAGGGACAGAAGAGTAGGGCAAAGGGAGCTCACCCTTGCTCAGGCTATGAGGGAGGTTGAGTGGGGTGGGTCGGGACTCCCCCAAACTGCAGCCCGCTGAGAACTTGTGAGCTGGAAACTCCTGCAAGAATTTGTTCAATGCTTTAAACCCATGGTGTGGTAGGTAAATCAGTGGTATCCTATGCATTGTGACTTTGCCTCCATTGAACAGAATTTTGGCTTTAGATTCCAAACACGTCCATCTGAGATGCATCAGGGAGGAGAAGGTGTGAGAGGCTTCACCCCATGCACGTACTTATACTTACGAAGGGGCACTTTCTCCTTTCTTTCCACTTCTACCCACTTTAATCCCCTCCACTTCTATCCACAGGCTGGGGCCAGAAGAAATGTATTTGAAGGAGTCCTTTGGTTAGGGAGGCTGTTTTTGTCCTAGATTTTACTCAGCCAAAGCCTTCCTAAAGCTGTCATGATACAGCTAGATTTGCTAGAGTCTTTTCGCTTCTTTTGTTTTTGTTTAGAAAAAGTGCTAATGAGCAGAGAAGCACGGTCAACACCCAACATGCTCACTTATTACAGTACCTAGTTTGTGCCAGGCATTGCCTTAGGCTAATGATCCCTAATTAAACTAAACTACATTAACTACCTCATAAATGGGGGAGCTGCTACTGAGCCCCATGCAGTAGTGGCCCCACGAGAATATAGGTCCAATGTTGCCAAATTTTCTACTTTTTCGGGAGAAACTGGAACAGTGTCCACAAGTTGGAAATCACTTCAGGGTTCATTCACTTATTCAGCAAATATTTACCAAACACCGAAATGCCAGTAGTCACTGGGGTCCAGTGGTAAACAAGGGCGATAAGGTCCCTCGCTTCATGGAACTTTTTCTAGAGGGGAATGTTGTTATGTTTATGTATACGTAGGTAAGGAAACAACCAAATGCATACTTTTGGGTAGGGTTATGTGCTGTGAAGGAACTAGAACAGGGTGATGGGGTAGAAAGGTGTGGAGGGGCAGCCTCTCTGGAAGGTGAGTGACCTGCATGAGGAGAATGAGGCTGTCATGCACCCAGGTGGAGGAAAGAGCATTTCAGGTAAGGGGGGAAAAGTAAGTGAAGCCCCACGGCTTGCTGTCTTCAGGGGTTGGAAGATGGCGGAGTGGGTGGTGTGCAGAAAGCAGGATGGGAAATGGGAGAAGGTTTCTGAATTAGAAAAGTTACCTCCTGCCAAACATTCCTTTCATTCTTTTTGGGTATGTTCTGGACTCCTTCAAGGGCCTCCTGGAGGCCAGAGGTGCAGAGATCTAGTGCTGTCATGTTGCAGTGAGGCAGAGCCCCCAAAGGGTGAGCTTAGACAAACCAACTCAGGGTTTTGACCCACCTTCCCTCAAGTATGTGGAGGCTTTCCACCCATAGCCCAGGTCTCTACCCTGGACTTGGTAGGCTTAGGGAGATGGGAGGCAGAAAAAGTATACTCAACTCTTCTGAATTGGTTCTAGTGAGATTCGTATGTTAGGTTCTGATGTATGGCCTGGTGGCTGTGGAGGTCCTGACGGCTGCCATGTTGTTTTAGAGGGAGGTACCACAGGCCCCTGAGACAGCTCTGTTTTGTGGGTGCAAGTTTCCTGCCTTCTATTTTAGGGAGATGATTTTTCCTGAGATGCTCATTATTTATGGATTCCAGATCACCAACTCCATTTGGAAACACATGAAGCTGGTTGGTGTGTGGGGAAAGCAGCTCGGGAGAGGTCAGTCAGCAAAGCAGAAGTGTGTAAAAATCACCTCACACAGCACAGGCCTCCTTTCGGGGCCACAAATCAAGTGCAGGCATTCCCCTGCCTGGGGACAGGGGTGGGTTCTCTGGGCCTGTCATCCTCAATCAGGCTGTCTCTCTCAGAGAGCTAGGTCAAAGTCAATTTTTATAAAACTGTTATGGAAACCATATGTGTGTGCAAAAACATATTGCCTTTTTTTCCCCCATGGCTGGTAAAATTTCTTCTTCTTTTCCTTGGAGCCTTTCTGAATTGGAAACACTGTGAAGCTCAGTGGAAGAGGATTACTTTTCATGCAACACAAGTCCAGCAAAAGGGGGAGTTCATTGCAGGAATGAATTGTGGACTTTTCCAACAAGAGTTCTTTTCAAACTGATGGTATATAGGGACCTATTGGTCACTGTAATGAGCCAGGTCAGTCCTAGAAGTTTCATGGCTTGAAAAAGAAGAAAGTCTTAACATTTTACCAAGTTAATTTTCCTTCCCATTGGTATAATTGTAAATCTGAGCTCTCAAGGCCCCGGGTTCAAAACCAGCCATGTTAACTTTTATTGATTGTAATGGAAACAATAGAAAGATGCCCTCTTCCCTTGACCTATTTCCTGGGCTTTCAGGAGACAATATTTATGTCTGTACTCTTGCTCTTGCTGCTGTTCCTTAAAAGCATTATCACATGACAGATCTTGCCTGGTTTGGCATCTAGGAGTAAAGAGAAGTAGTGACTTCTCATGTCTCCTGTCCTGCTGTCTCAAAACCAAGTGGCATGAACTTTACTTTATAGTTAAGCCTTTTCTTAACCATCCAAAAGACCAGATTTGAATTCTAGAAGCTAGGATGGCATTTTAGAACCTCGTTTTTTAACAGAATCAGCCACTAGTAAAATAAAACACGTAGCGTGTACCAGTGGTTCTCGAGGTGTGTTCCCCTAAACATCTTCATCAGTGGCTTCTGAGAACTTGTTAGCAATTCTGATTCTCAGGCCCCGGCCCCAAACCTCCTGAATCAGTGCCTCTGGGGGTGGGACTCAGCAATCTGTTTTCAGCAAGTCCTCTGGGGGATTCTGACTTACGTTAAAGTTTGAGAGCCACTGCTGTATACCAGGACTGTTCAATGTCAAAGCATGTGTTAAACTTTACTTTTTATATTAATTTAATAACTCTGTATAAGTAAAAGAAATCACGTATTTTTTCTTATGTTAGTATACTACTTCTTCTGGCCTCCACTCTAGAGGATCACCAGCTCTGATGAGGGGCCAGACTTCTTTCTTGACGAGGCTAGGGAGGCCTGGACAGAGAAGGAGATGGGGAAGCACTATGCTATGTAGCTGAATAGTTTCTCTCCAGAAATGCTCCTTGCTGTGTCTTCTGGTTTTGAGGCGGGGGAATCTCTTTTGGTTGAGGTAGGGCAGGAGGTTTGACTCTTTCTTCATCATTTTGCCCCGCAGATCCTGTCTCCTGTTAAAATACAGCAAGAGAACCAACCAACGTTGTCAATGTTAAGAGGAAAGTGAGTGCCAAGGACAAGTATGGTTAAGGTATGAAGTTTCTAATTGGTAATTTCTTTCTGCTTTTATTTAAAATGATAAAAAATCAAAATGAATTTTTATATTTTGAATCCTCACTAATAGATGGTATATATTATATTTCAAACGCTGAAAAGCTATTGTTGGATCTAAACAGACAGACGGTAACAAATGATAATTTAATAACTGAGTCATATTAGTAGCGAGGGATGAAGGTAGGGTTGCCAGGGCAGTGGGTTCTGAGCCCCCCCTTTTAAAAAAGATTTTATTTTTAAGTAATCTCTACACCCAGTGTGGGACTCCACCTCATGACCAGGAAATCAAGAGTTGCATGCCCTAGGGACTAAGCCAGCCAAACTAAGCTAGCCAACCCCCACACCCTGCCCATTTTTTTTTTTTTTTAAACAAAGTACTGGATGTATATAAAATTAATATTGAACATTTTAATATAAAGCAGCATATTTTTGGTAGATATCGTTTGTTGAGATTCATCATCAATTACCTTTCCTGTTGGAAACAGCTGCCCACATTTCCTTTAGGAAAGCACCCCTCATCTTTCCCCAAACACGTGGTTTCATTTGAACAGATCCAACCTGGCTCTGGATCTGCACTCTAAATGGCTTAAGCCAACAGGCCAATTGCCATCTCTCAGCCACAGTGATTGGTTCAGTCATGGTAATGTAGTCCAGTCACAGCCAATGAGAATAACATTTGCTGGAATTTCTGGGAAATTCTTCCCCTGAATTCAGTGGTAGGAAGAGGAGATGTGAGCTTGATACACTTTGGGTGACCTGTATAGTGAGGGAGGCCCAGTGAGAGTGGCCTGAAAAAGCACAATGTCAAGAGATGCAGAAAACTGGGCCTGATAATTTGGATTAAACATTTCCAGAAGCCAGTCATACCCTTGGATTTTGAGACACATGAGCCAACACATCCCTTTTACTGTTGGAGCCAGAATGATTTTTTTTTTCATCATTTGCACCTCAAGGAATTCTAAAAGTCACAGGACTTACCACCAAAGTGATCACGAATAAGATTTGTCTCCTGTTAAGATGATTCAGAAGGCTCATCAGGAATTTGCAGGGTCATTTCCTGTGTTAGCAGTATTTTCTCATTTTCTGCATTCTGGATGCTCTGGCATCTGGGGCCTCACTGCCTGGAGGCGACTGCCCCTTCCAGGGTTAGCCAATTCTAGGAGACATCAAAGGACTCTCCCAGGACCATGCCTTTCATATGAAAATGAACCAATCCAGGGCCCATTCTCCATGCCACCTCTTCTATCTGGCTCTTACATTCTAGGAGGCAATATTCCTCTGCTGTAATCATCCCAGGACCAGGTACCAGACAACTAGAGAAAGCCCCCATCTCCAGAGCCTGCTGAAATTATTCAGACTAGCCAATCCCAAACCTGCTTACCTTGTCCTGCTTTGCTTTTTGTGTGGAAGCCACAATAAAGGTTCTTGTCCACACTTTCCCCTTGCTCTTCTTTCTCCTGACTGACCCTGGTGCCTCCCTTCATGGCCTGCACGATGTAGTATACTCCCTCCTCTTGGGAACTGTGAGTGACAAACTATTTTTTCAATGGCTGTAATCTCCTGATCTGTCAGCCTCACCTCTCTGAATAATGATAAAATCTGTATTTTAAAACATTGCCATGAATTGAAGATATTACCGTAGGAGGTATGCTAGGGATGCCAGAAAAGGCCATTTCATGAATATTCCAGGAGGAGGGAGCAGAGAACGCCTGTTGAAGATTTCCTTTTGTATTTGTTCCAAGGGGGTTAATGAGCATCAAAGCCATTTATCCTGCAAAGATTGCACAGCAATAGGTAATGATGGTTGGGATCCCATGCTCTTTGGAAGATATGTTGTATTTTATCTTCTGTTTTGTAGTGGCGGTGGTGGGGAGTAGGGGAAGTTCTAAACAAGTGCAAGTGGGGATGCCTAAGCTTTATGGTTCTGTTTTCCATCCTAGCAGCCCTCTGAGCATACAAGCATGATCAAAAGGCATTATATCAATTTGTATCACAATTTTTAAAATATCAGTTTTCATCTAAGAATTTCTTGTAATCAAGAAATGATTTAGGAGCCGGAATAGTGCCATCATTCATCTACTCCACAGCCCCCAAAGTAAAACACCACAATACCTCCAAATCCCCTACTTTTTTCTGCTGGTGATTGGTCCCATGAATCATTTAATGCTGGCAAGATGTGCAGGTCAAGCAGTATAAAAAAATAAGGAGCTTAGGTTTACCATTTGGGGTTCTAAACACCTGGTCCCCTACTCTGGGGAGCTGAAAGCTGGAGTTCATTTGTTCTCACATTTAGTTCATTTGTAATGGGATGCCTATTGGAGATTGCTAAATTTTTTAAAGTTGGAAAACCACTATTTTGGGGATTGCAAGCAGTTTCTGAATTATCTTTGTGTAAAGCCTTCTGTGACAGTCTGTGTGCTTGGTTTCAAGAAAAAGAAACCAAGGCTGAATAGCTTAGGCCGAAAATGAATTTTGGGGGAGGATAATGGAAGGATATCAGCTCACAGAATGGACAGGGAAAGCTGAATGATTCAGGTTGGAAAATGGGCAGAAACCAAGGGTAGCTGGGCAGCAGTCAGCCCAGGATGTGGGGCCATTGCTTCAGGACATCACTACTATTGCTAGACTCAGCTGCTGCTGGACAGAGCTCCTACTGCTGGACAGAGCCACTTTTGTTGGACCTTTTCTAACCCTGGTTCATTGCCTTGTATATGGCTATGGTGGACATAGGACTTGTGATATTGTGATTTATAATAAGAAATATATAGCTAGTTTTTGTCCTATTCTTGGCACAGACCTCTTAAAACCCTTGGAATTTCCTAAGCAATAAACGTATCTTTTGTTATGTTAATAAGCTAAGGTTTGGACTATCTCTAGGTAATCCAAGGATGGGGCTGGTTGCCAGGGGACCCAACAATGTTACTAGAGGTTGGAACTTTTAACCCTACTCCCTCCCTCTCGAGAGAGGAGAGGACCTGGAGATTGTTTCAAATATCAATGGCCAATGGTTTGGTTAACCATGCTTATGCAATGAAGCCTCCATAAAAACCCAGAAAGACAGGGTTTGAAGAGCTTCCAAGTTGGTGAACACGTGAAGTGTCTGGGAGATTGATGCACTCAAAAAGCACAGAAGCTCTGTTTGTTTTCTTCATACCTTGTGCTATACATCTCTTCCATCTGGCTGTTCCTGAGTTGTATCCTTTTATAACAAACTGGTAATCTAGTTGTTTTCCTGAGTTCTGTGAGCTGTTCTAGCAAGTTAGTCACACCTAAGGAAAGTGTTGTGGGAACCTCCAATCTATAGCTGGTGGGTCAGAAACCAGGTGACAACTTGTACTTTCAAATGGTGTCTGAAGAGGGGGGTGGTCTTACTGGGCCAAGTCCTTAATTTTTGGGATGTGATACTATCTCCAGGCATATAGTGTCAGGATTGAGTTAATTGCTTGGTGGTGGTGGGAAAAAATACACATATTAGAGGACTATATGTTGATAACTGGTTCAGAGTACATACAATATCCTATAGGGCTGCACCCATATCACAGAATAGTGTTTCCAAGCCAGCATTGTAACTGAGGATTTAGTGGACCGTTGCACCATTACATAACTGTCTTTGGGTGATGGGGTGTGTTATAGTACCATTGAATTCCGTGGACATCAGCCAGATTGACTTATTTCTTTTCTTATAAAGTGAAACTCTTGGTCAGAAAATATGTTCTATGGGATATAATTGTGTATAGGCATACAGTAAGTCCACTAATGGATCTCCTGGCAGAATCATGTTGGATGATGGAGAGAAAGCAAATTCACATTCACAAGTCAGTGTCTATTTTGGTGAGAACAAATTGATGCCCCTCCATGATGGGAGGGGGTCCAATATAAGCACTGTCTACAATCTCACCCCTCTGGAGTATAATGCCCCATCAAGAATCTGAGTAGGGTGTTGCTGGTGAGTTGAAGGTTATGTTTTCTTTCTTTCTTTTTTTTTTAACCTAACTGGAGCATTGTTTCCATCAGCAGGTACGAAGCTGCTGATTGAGATGTGATACTCTGTAGAGAGGAAGGATTGATGATGTGGGAAAGAGAGGTTATGATTGCAGGAGTAGAGTCCCTTGCCGAGGTGAGCAGGGATGAGTACCAGCGCACAAGTGAAGGGCTGCTGATACAGGATCAGGAATGATCCATTCATTTCAACAGAGGGAAGGGAGAGCAGGTGTGTACAGATGTTTATCATTTGCTTCTATTTTTCCAGTGAAATGAAGCATGAAGTTATCAGCAAAAAATGGGGATAGGGAGAGGGGCTATCAGAGGAGATAATAGATTTAGTGGAGAAGAGAGGAAAAGGTGTGAAATAGTATCTCGAAAAGTGGGAAAGCAAATTTACTATGGAAAAATTATGATTGCTGGGCAGTTTTCATGATCATAAGTTTACGAGTTTTTTTGCAGCTGTGCAGTGTGAGCATGGAGTTAGACGTGTCCTGGCTAACTCAGAGAATCAATGGGGAGGCTGGAAAACCAGGTGGTGTGGAAAATAGGCAGTAATCAGTGGAGGCTCAGCGGAATGAACGTGTGGGCCAGAGTGTGGGCACTGTCACTGATGGACAGTGTTGCTGCCACTAGCTATGGCTGCCAGTGGACATTGTCACCATGAGCTAACTGTAGCCACTGGACAAGGGTTCCAGGGCTTTCCAACTCTGCAGCTACCACAGAGCTAATCTCTCTGACTTTTGGTCTTTATGCCACTTTCTCGTGATTTAAAATATTGGCTGGGGCTAGGACTGCCACTGGCCTAAGTAGAGCCTTCACATGTAAATTCCTCTGCCAGAATATTGTTGTAATAAATATACAAATCAAGGATGACTACATGTGCACAGCACGCCTGGAGTTGAGTAGTGTAAAAACAGACATAGCAGCAGCCCTGTTCTTGTGTCTATCCTTGATTTGGTTGCCAAGGTGTAGAAAGGATGAGAATCAGCCATATTTAGCTTCTGTGGACCTGCACAAGGGGGTTCCCCCAAACTGGGAAGGAGCTTTGGATTCTGCTTGGCAATCAAATGAAAATGTCTGATATACTTCCATAGTTTAGGAGCTTCTCTTGGATAAGTCCTTTTAATCCGGCAAATATAAAGCACAAACCTACCAATGTGTTGAGGAAGATCTGAACTAATAAAGTAATTCTAATATAAATGAATAGATGTTGTCTTCTGTCTAGTAACACAAGTTGAATGTTATCTTTACCAGTTAGATTCTTCCCACTTCAATGTGGATTTGTGCTATGTTTCAAAGTTTTCGCTTTTTTCTTGGGAGATATGGGTGTCTTTTTGACCTAGATTTGTTCATAGGACACTGGACTGTGTCAGGAGGGATATTAAGCTTGACCAGAGGATTGACTTTGAAAAGTGCCAGGACTGGGCTTAGCACAGTGTTACCGGGCTGTGGTAGTGATGTTTCTCATTGGTCTCATTTAAGATTGAATAAACTCACATTTTAGAAATTATTGATAAATACAGTGATTGCTTTTGGGGGCCACAGGGGCCACATTGCACCTTGTTCCTGAAGAGGATGATGTTTCCACTGTCAGTTTGTCCTAGGGTGGGAAATGAGACAGGGAGGGAGGACTTTCTTGTCATTCCCTGGTCTGGAACTGGAATGGGGCCAGGGCCTCAGGCAGAAGAAGATTTGGAAATTCTTACATGGAGGTTGAGCTGTCATCTCCCCCTTTCCCCAATACATAGAAACCTGAGAGGAAATAGGCAGAGTAATGGAGTCAAATATAGGTCAGGGACCCCGAGAGTATCCACATGGAGCAGCAGATGAAAGTGACTTGTGTGGTCACTCGGTCTCTCAGAGTCTTGTTAATGGATCTGTTAAATGCTGTACACCTGCTCTTAGCAGTGCATTGGGCAGTTGGGGTGGGGGTTCGCACTGGAGTTGAAATTATATGGAGTGAGTGACAACAAACCAATTAAAAGATGGCAAGAGGCAACCTGGAGAATGATGGATGGAAGAATTTCATGTCCACAGGACAGATCTTGGGACATGTTAACCTTCTCTGGGAATGTCCAGAAATTACTTCATGAGAATAAATATGAAAAAATAAGGGATTCCCCAAGATCCATAGGGCTGGGGGCTTAGATTCTTTGTATTAGAACTTTAAAGAGAAATGCCATCTTGAAGGCTAAAGAGCTTGGGGACCCAGAGGTGGCACATTTAATAAACACACACTTTTATTGATCTTCTAGCATGTGACAGGCACTTTCTTTCAAGCACATGAGACAGACACTTAAATAAGATGCATTATTTTCCTCCTTCAACACCTAGCATGGGATCTCAGATTATCTTTTCATGCAAGGGAGGTAAGGGCTCCAAAGTGATGTTATAACCAACATCCAAGCATCAGATTTCTTCATCTTCCCCATCCCTGTCTCCTCCAGTGGATTTTCTACAGCGTTCAGTTGGGCTGATACTGGCCATGGTGCAATGCAGCCACATTAACATTCTGGTCATACCCAGAGTTTCCCCTTCCCTGGCTGTGATATATGGCTATCTGCAGCTTCGGTGTTATAATCACAGATGCTGGGAGGGAATGGGCTGGGTGGTAAGGGGGTTGTCTGCCCCCAAAAGATGATGTAGAGCAGACCTGGAAAGCTCCTTTGCCTTCTGGGGGTCTCAGGGACCAGGGCCAGAGTTCAGTATCTGTGCAGTAAATCCTGAGACCTGCAGAGAATCCTGCAGAGGAAGCTTCCCTAATTTATGAAAGACAATAGCTGTCTTTTATTGGGTCCCATCATGCAACAAATGCTCTTCACATAGTATCTTATGTGACCCTCAACAACACTTTAACTCCATGAGGTAAGTGAGAAAAGTGAAGAGAGAGTTTAACCAAATTGTTCAAGGTCACAGGACAATTAATGAAAACTGAATCGGAATTTAAACTTTTATCTTTCTGAGCCAAATTCTTGAGAGAATGTTTCTCAACCTGAGGTAATTTTGCCCCCGGGGGACAATTGACAATGTCTGGAGACATTTTTAAAAATTATTTTTTAAAAAGATTTATTTATTTATTTGAGAGAGAGAGAGAGAGGGAGCACAAGAGGGAGGGGCAGAGGGAGAGGGAGAGAGAATCTTAAGCAGACTTCATGCTGAGTGCAGATCCCGATGCAGAGCTCCATCTTACAACCCTGAGATCATGACCTGAGCCGAAACGAAGAGACAGGCGACCCTGTCTGAAGACATTTTTAGTTGTTATGACTGGAGGAGTGCTAATGTCATCTAGTGGGTAGAAGCCAGGGAAGCAGCTAACATCCTATAAGGCCCAGAATACTCTCCTGACCAGCTGAATTGTGTCCTTCCAAAGAGAATGTTGAAGTCCTAAACCCCAGTATCTCAGAATGTGACTATTTGGAAACAGAGTGGTTGCCCATGTAACTAGTTAAGATAATGTCATGTTGGAACAGGTGGACCCCTAATCCAATGTGACTGGTGTCGTTCTAAGAGGATGGCCGTACGAAGACGTAAGGACACAGGCAGAACTTGTGAAGAGGAAGGCAGAGATTGGAATGATGTACTTCTCTGTGCATCAACAAGCTGAAAATGCCAAGGATCACCGGTCATCACCAGAAGCTAGGAGAGAGTCATGGAACAGATTCCCTTTTCACAGCCCTTAGGAAGAACCAACCCTGCTAACACCTTGATTTTGAACTTCCGGCCTCCAGGACCGGGAGAGAATACATTTCTGTTATTTTAAGCCATGCAGTTTGTGGTAGTTTGTTACAGCAGCCCTAGCAAACCAATTTATCCCTACAACAAAGAATTATCTGGTCCAAGATGTCAGTAGTGTCACTGCTGAGAAACCCTGCCTTAAGAAAACACTCCACTTCCCTACTCTTACTTAGCAAGGATTCTGCCCCCTTCCTCCCCTTCCCAGGGGCTGCTGAACCTTCCAGGGAAGTTGGGAGCATTTATGCCTGTATCCAGAACAGGGGGAGAGCAGGCTGTTTCAGTGAGTAAAAACCAGTTTTTTAAAATGTTGAACATGGTTAGTGCATCTGGCAACTTAATTAGCCTTGATCCACCTCAGGAGCGAGGGATCCTGGCTGGAACTGTGCTGATAGATTGCGATATTGTTTTCATAGAGCAAGACCCTGAGTCTCTTCCCAGCCTGGGCTAGAAATTTCTGGCTGTCAGTACTTGGCTGGGTGGGCTGAAGTTTCCTGTAGGATGTCACATTCCATTTTATTAGTCTCCATTTTCCTCCTAAGGCTTAGGGCTGTGTTTCACCCTGAACCAGAGTGGTATTTTTTGAGAATTGGAAAAGAAAACATTCTCCCAGATTGTAGCCTAGAAAAGTGGTGTGGTAGGAAGACCAATCTTCCTCAGAGCAAATGAAACAAGCCTTCAGTGCACTTTGCTGATTCATTGTCTGGTCAAGTGCTACCGCTGCAAATGTACTGTCTCTGATCCTGGATAACCCACTCACCTCTTGGGTGTAAAACCCATTTCATTAACGAGTTTGGCATTTGCAGAGCTGTGCTCTGGTTTCCTCGTAGGCTGGGATAGTAAGGTGAATAATAAAGGCAATATTTCTTGCTTGGGCTTAGTGGGGTCCGCCTTCTATGCGTATGAATATTTTAATGACATGGTGCCCCCAGGCAAAGACACAAAACACAAAAAGACCTGCTCAAAATGGTAGGTGGCTGGCATGGACTTGAGAGCTAGCAACTCTCAAAATTGGTGCAGATGTTTTAAAAATGGATTCTTCTCATTCACGGAGCAGAGTTTGAGGTGGGTTAAATAATGGCTTGAGAATGAGCCATGACTCATAAGAAATTGAGCAATGGTCAATGAGAAGTGGCTCTTCCAGGAATGGCACTCCCAGATCCCTTAGAGGAAAGTGAGGATCACCTTGACTTTGTTAACGTGCTTTGTTGGCATTGGGAGAGCTGTTTCAGCTGGCTTGCCCAGGGCAGGACTACATGTTCTATTCATTTTGTACACTCTCTCTCCATCTTCCCAATGCTCTGGTGTCTGGTGGACACTCAGCGATGCTTTTTATTGGCACTGAAACTGGCGGTGGAATTTTCTAGTTCCTTCTGGGCCCACCCTCTAGCATCTTTATGCCTCAATATGTTTACAGGAAAAAAGGGGTGAGTAAGAAGGGGCCTGTAGGTGGATTTGTAATGTGGAGTTGCTAAGGGGATGCTTCCTAGCATTGTGATACTCCATTTCTTGACCCTTGAATGGGCCAGTTGATTTCTGAGATGTCATTTTGAGATGCTTGACAGTCTAATGCTTCCCGGAAGATACTTATTTGTGGTTACTTAGTTCTCATAATAGCAGGATTTACATAGCAGGAAGTGCTAGAGACTAGGGTTTGCCACTTACTAGCGGTGTGACCATGGGCAAGTCACTCTAGAGACATGCATTTGCCCATCAGTCAGACAGGAGCGGGGTCTGTGTTGCCTATTTGCAAGGATTCTGTGAGCATCAGAATTTTTTTTATTATTATGTTACGTTAATCACCATACATGACATCATTAGTTTTTGATGTAGTGCTCCATGATTCATTGTTTGCGTATAACACCCAGTGCTCCATGCAGAACGTGCTGTGAGCATCAGATTTGATAAAGCGTGTGAAGGGGCTTTGGAAATGGCAAGGCATTATTTAAAGGTCAAGTATAATTATGAATAAATTCTGATTTGTTTTTAAATGTCCATGGTTTGCTGTGACCCTTTTCCTAGTCAGCCCTGCCTTTTATGCCAGGGACAATAGAGTACTTTCCTGGGTGGTCTGATTGTTTTTCTTTTTATTTTATTGTTATCCTGCTTGCTCTTCAGTGATCTGGCTCCAATTTCACGATCTTGAGATTGGTTCTTTCCGTGAACATGTTTACTTCTCCTGGTCATTAATTAGGATGAGGACAATGACTTATGCCCAGAGACACAGATGCCAAGGCATAGAATTTGAAAGTGCCACAGTACTTCTCCATCTTGAGGTAACGCCTTCCATTTGTGCCTGGGTTTAATTTATGATTTAAAAACAGTCTTTGGGGTGCCTGGGTGGCTCAGTCGTTGGGCGTCTGCCTTCAGCTCAGGTCGTGGTCCCAGGGTCCTGGGATGGAGCCCCGCATTGGGCGCCCTGCTCCGCGGGAAGCCTGCTTTTCCCTCTCCCACTCCCCCTGCTTGTGTTCCCTCTCTTGCTGTGTCTCTCTCTGTCAAATACATAAATAAAATCTTAAAAAAATAAAAACAGTCTGTTTGCAGCCTTTTGTGGCAAATTCATGGCTAAATCTGCAGCTGCTGCGGAGCAATTGGTAGCACTAGTGAGCAAGGGGGTTTGATAACCTGGTGCTGGGGTTTCTGGTGCTTAAGAAATGGTTGAGAGGCTTGAAGGGGGCATTGCTGTAGTCTGCTAACCTACATCACTGCCGTCTTGGTATCTGCATGTATAAGAACTGTGTATGGATTTCCCTCCCCCCTTATGACAATACAGGACAGCAACATGGTGGTTTCTTTCTTTCTTTTCTGAGCCTAGCTGAAATCATTCATCTGTTTTCCTTCTGGAACCTCATGGCCAATGGTCTCACCATTGGGCTGTCCTGCCTTCCATCCACATCATCTCTTCTTTCCACTGTTCTGTCAAGGTATGGGGAGATGAGCCAGAATGGACAGGGTGCAGCCACCCTCTGGGGCCCTCGGTGACCCGGGGGCCTGTACCTGGAGCAGAGGGATAGGAAGAAGCAGGAATGTGGCTGCTCAGCCTGGAACTCAGTGATGAGCACATTCCCTGGCTAGTTCCCCTCAGAGGGCTGCTGGGGACTCCTTTTCTAATTCTAACTGACATGGTCTTTGGGCCACCCAGAGGGCCAGTAGAAGGTATTCATTGACATGGGGCTATGGCATCCACCCTGGGATTCCCAAATTCTTTGACTTTCCTGAAACTTACTACCCAAATTTAGGAGTCAAATCATTCACCCACCTTTGCCTATCTGCAGGTGGCAGAAGTTTTTGTTGATTTGAACAAGGGATTCATTGACTGAAATATATACTGGAAAATGCATCAGTGCTTCAAGATATTCAGAAATAACAAACACAGATTTACATAATGCTCTTTCAAGGGAAAAGTTTCTCTCACATAAATTATCTTCACAACTCTGTTAGATAGGAAGGGTGAGAATTGTAATGTCTTTTTACAGTCAAGAAAATAGAGACTCGGAGGTTGATTAGCACAGGTTACATCTCTAGTAAGAAAAGAACCCAACCTGTACTTAACAGCTTTCATTTCTGAGATCAGGGCTTTTCCTTCATAGGATCTTGGGATGGTTGAACCATGGGAAGGAGAGGGAAGGGTAAATTGGGCAGAAAAGCTAGCAGATTTAATTTCAGTTATGCTTCAGTCAATTTATATAATTGAGTACATTGGAGGCCAAGAGTTTTGCTCCATGTTATTTTAGGAATTCCTAATCTTTATCTTTTTTAGAATAGTGGTGTTCAACCCTTTTAAAATTTTTATTTTATTTTTACTTTTTTAAGGCAAAAGACTTCCCTCTTTGGTCAAATGAATGGAGTATGATATAAAAATCCCAATATATGAAACTTAAATCGAATGTTTGTGATCGAAGTGGGTGTGAAATCTTTCCTGATCCATCTCCTCTTGCCCCTTAGGTGCCTTGAGACAGCTTTGAAAGCTTGAAGAAATAAGGATGGAACTTCCAGTTCAAAGCGGTTTTGTTCTCTCTCTTTCATTTCTTCTTCTCTAGTTTGGTCACTTGTCTATGCTCTAGCTGTCTTCTCCAAAGAGTTACCAAAGACCTCATGGCATTCTCCTGTCTTGGCACCCAGGACCTGTGAGGAGTCTGCTTTTGTTATACATTCCAACAAAGGCACAAGAAGAAAGGTGGTAGATATCAGCCCTTGTGTTATTCAACTGTTCTTTATTTCTGTTATGTCCAGAAAACAGAGGGCATAGCATGCGATCCAAGGACACCTCCATTCTCAGACAGTTGGTCAATGAGCCAAGCCCTTGAACCTATTCTGGGCAGTCAGCATCCTTTCTGGGCATCAAATTCTCCTGAGTCAGTGGCACAAAGCACCGAACCATGGCCCAAAGTTCTCCAGCTACATATGGGCTATGGGTGTGTTAAACATCTGCTTACCACCATCCACACTGGGATAACCTATTTAAACCCAGATGATTAGTGCCCAGTTGCTAAATGATCTAGACACAGCCTTTCCCTGCACAATTATAGCATTTCCTAAAAGTCTTCATAAGCCCTGGGATGACAAGGAATCCCTGTTGGCTGCGCTTTGTTCCCTCTACTTGTGGGTTATTACCCTACCTTGAGCCTGGGTGGTTTTCTGTGGAATTAGGGAGGAAGCTCATGCTTTATTGGCTTTTAGCTAGGCATATGGGCTTCTCAGTAAAGCAATCATTAGATAGATAGACTTTCTTGCAAATTCTTGTTCATATGACTTTTGTGTTTTCTCCTTGTGTTTCAGCATCTCTTAATAGAGGACAGCAAACTCAGCTCTCTCTTTATATGGGGAAGTAATGACATGACTTTGAACACTCTCTTCACCCCCTTGCTAGCTCTGTGTTCCACCACCTCTTTGCCAAGAAAGGCTTGCCAGTGCATGGAGTATTGATTGGGTCACTTGAGACAGATTGGCCAGCCCCTTTCAAGGAGACCCCGAGCTCTTACGAAATTCCACCATATTTCTTACTCCTGGAATACATGCTTAAATAGGTAGGAGTCAAGCCCTACACTGGGAGGGTGTGGGTGACCCCACTTGGGTCTTCTGTCCTTCTGTCCTTCTGTTGGGTCATGTGCTCCAATTCAGCTTTATCCAAAAAGTCCTGTGTTTTGGAGCTCTTAGGCTCTTTTGCAGTTATGTATAAAACTGTGTTTTCTCCATTGAGCTCCGTTGTGAGTACTCTCCTTCTACTGAGAATTCCAGAGGGAAAAGGTGAGAAGTATGATTTGGGCATAAAAAATCTACCTCAAACCCTAACATTGCAAAGAACCTAAATGGCTTCTAAAATTCCACAGCCTCTGGAGAACATTCTCTTTGTTGTTGAGTTTTGGAGCTCAGGTCACCTTCAATTACTCACTTTCAATTACTTTTTAATATTGCAAGGAATGATCACAGACAGCCTTTGTGGTAGGTTTCAAATAATCTCAGTGCCCCCAAAACTCTCTCTCTGACTCTGGACAATTGAATGTTCCCCACTCAAGTTTCTCAAGGCTATGTGGCCACCTTAGCCATCAGACCTGCCACTGTTCTTTGTCTCATTAGGCTAAGTGGTCACAGGTGTTTTTTGAATGGCCGCTTTGCCCAAGTTTATAAAGAGACGAGAAATGGGAAGGTGAGGTGATGCAGTGACCTCAGTCAGTGTAGAAAGCTAATCAGGATCATTTGGAACAAGTAAGCAATATTCCTTTCCTGAGAGTTTTTCTCTGATTGATCTAAGTCATTCTTCCTTGAAAAATTTCATTAGCAGTACAAAAATTTACTCCAGCAGTACAATAAATTAGTGATATGGAATCTCCTTAAGCTGTGGTAAGAGAAGCAGGCATGGCTATTGCTGGGTCAAAATGAATTCATGGAGGAAAATGACAGGGGAAGGGAAGATACTTCGAACTCCCTCCTCACTCTTTATTTTTTAAATTTTTTATTGTTAT
>NW_022589729.1:4409560-4519563 GCF_004348235.1 Phoca vitulina
TCCCCTCTAGAACCCTCAGTTTGTTTTCCAGAGTCCATCGTCTCTCATGGTTCGTCTCCCCCTCCGATGCCCCCCCTTCATTCTTCCCCTCCTGCTGTCTTCTTCTTTTTTTTTTCCTTCTTAACATATATTGCATTATTTGTTTCAGAGGTACAGATCTGTGATTCAACAGTCTTGCACAATTCACAGCACTCACCATAGCACATACCCTCCCCAGTGTCTATCACCCAGCCACCCCATCCCTCCCACCCCACCCCCCACTCCAGGAACCCTCAGTTTGTTTCCTGAGATTAAGAATTCCTCATATCAGTGAGGTCATATGATACATGTCTTTCTCTGATTGACTTATTTTGCTCAAAATAATACCCTCCAGTTACATCCACGTCATTGCAAATGGCAAGATCTCATTCCTTTTTATGGCTGCATAATATTCCATTGTATATATATAGCACCTCTTCTTTATCCATTCATCTGTTGATGGACATCTTGGCTCTTTCCACAGTTTGGCTATTGTGGACACTGCTGCTATAAACATCGGGCTGCATGTACCCCTTCGGATCCCTACATTTGTATCTTTGGGGTAAATACCCAGTAGTGCAATTGCTGGATTGTATGGTAGCTCTATTTTCAACTTTCTGAGGAATCTCCATACTGTTTTCCAGAGTGGTTGCACCAGCTTGCATTCCCACCAACAGTGTCCTCCTCACTCTTTAATTTCTGATTTCCCTCAACCTCTCAAGGAAGCCTCCATCTGAGGAACTCTCAATTCTCTAAGTAGGGCAGCCCTGCCTTAGTTGTAAAGTAGATGAGGTGTCTGTGGTCCCCCTTTTGTTGCCCCTTACCCCTCTGTGTTGTCACCCTCTTCTCCTCTCATGATGTTCCTAGTGACACCTTCCTTTCTCCTTTCTTACCTGTCAGAAAAGGCTCCTATATCAACCATTTATCCAAATGATGATTTATCTGTCTTAGGGACACGTGCATTTTGATTTTGGTTCTAACTGTGGATTAACTAACCTTGTATCCTGTTAAAGAAGTCCTGTTATCTACAAGTGAAGTTATTGTTTGGGGAGATGAGAAATACTTTCTTGGAGTCCCTGACATTACAATGTTAAGAAGGCATCTCCCCTAATACCTCCTCACTCCACCTGTAAGGATGATCTGCTCATCACTGTCCTTTTCCCACACCATTTCCAAACCCCCTGTTCTTCTGGGTTTCTCAATCCTTAAGGCTGTGTGTGCTTCATCAGGATGTTCCTGATGCCAATCCCATAGCAGCTCCAAGTGTTTTTTTAGGATGCCTGCATTGGTATAGGAGCAGTCCAAAGGCTCTTGGGTAGACACTAACTGATCCACACTTGCCTTCCCCTCCTTGAGGTTTTGTGGCCATAATGTTCACTTGTAGGACCTGCCAGCTGCCTCTGCCTGTGGGAAGCAGCTGTGAGATCCCTGACCAAATCAAATTCCTGGAAGACCAGATTTATATGCAAGAGGAAGGCGAGTC
This sequence comes from Phoca vitulina, assembly GCF_004348235.1. Classification (NCBI taxonomy): domain Eukaryota; kingdom Metazoa; phylum Chordata; class Mammalia; order Carnivora; family Phocidae; genus Phoca; species Phoca vitulina. The sequence goes on from NW_022589729.1 coordinate 4,411,062, forward strand.
AGAGCTGATTAGCTCTGTGTGAGTTGTCCCTAAGGCCACATTTCTCTGGCCTCAAATGGAGGCATGCGTACACTGGCTGGGATTACCGAATGGGTACTCTACTTTAGCTGATGGTTGAGTAATATATAGGTAGCTAGTGACGCATTTTGGGATCCATCCAAAAGAGGCAGCCCCCAGTAAATGGAAGGATTGGTCATTATTGTGACTCTAACAGTGAATGCATCACAGAAGTGCCACTTCCGTCAGCCCTCTAAGCTACTGATTGCAGCTAGGCTAATGCATTGCCTCCAAGGAGCATCTATTGATGTACTGCAGAGGAATTAACTTTGACGTAATGGAATTTTGTTTTCGCCACTGCTCATAAAAACAACTGCCTTGAGCAAATGAAAATGTGTGTGGCAATTTGTGCATTTCCAGTAATGACCGTACACGGGCAGAGGGTTCTTACAGAAGGAAATGGATCCCTGCAGACCAGGGCTGGCTGATGAATGATTAATGAAAAGCAGTGCTACCAAGATGCTGGCTTTAGAAAGATAAGGGAGAATGATGGTGTGAGCTGGAGGGGAGGGGAAGTGCGTGGAAAGGCATGCTCCACGTATGGGCAGGATTCCAAGGAATTTGGCTGGTGCCAGTGACTTAGAATCATTGCAGGGGAGTATGACCAGGATCAGTTGCCCCGCAGTTGGCAAAAGAAGAGGCCTACTCAGAACCTTCCCTCCCCTTGCCTCTTCTTGGAGACCTTGACCTTCCCTCTTGAGACAAGGCATGATGCCTTCCCTCAACTCTACTCTTCTGCCCTGTGTACCCACCCCTCCCCTCCGGTCGGTCACCTCTTCTTTCAGAGACAAACTCTCTTGGCTCTATTTCCCTGCAATCCCACTCTCCATTTCCCTGATTCTTTGCTAAAATCCTGAGGATCCCATTGCCATTTCGATCATTACTACTTACCAGTCCCTGGGTAACAGAATGTTCCCTACAAAGCCCCATGAGGGACCCCAGATTCCAACTCCACTCACCCCTACCCTCCGTGTTGTTCAGGTAAGGCCCTTAGGTGATTTCTGTACTTGGTCTGGTCTGCAACCTGGTACCATAATAAAATTCTGAGGTCACCCCTTGAGTCTCCATCTGTCTCACCCCTGGCATAGTCAAGCATTCAGAGAAGGAATCTGGGTTATTATTTTTTTTTTTTAAGATTTTATTTATTTATTCATTTGAGAGAGCGAGAATGAGAGAAAGAGAGAGCACATGAGAGGGAGGAGGGTCAGAGGGAGAAGCAGACTCCCTGCTGAGCAGGGAGCCCGATGCGGGACTCGATCCTGGGACTCCAGGATCATGACCTGAGCCGAAGGCAGTCGCTTAACCAACTGAGCCACCCAGGCGCCCAGGAATCTGGGTTATTTTTGAATATATTTTACAAGGCCAGAATTCTGTGCGCTGGAGTCAGAAGAACTCCGAGCCCCAGGGGTGGGGCCTTTAGTTCCTGTACCCACAGATGGGGGCCAACAGCTGCACTGGGATTTCGTGAAGGGCAAGTCCTGAGGGAGCCTGTGTCCTCAGTTGCATTCCTCCCTGTGCTGGGGGACGACTCAGGCAGGCTTACTTCTGCTCCTACACTGGCAGCTTGAGAGAAGTGCCCTTCACTGGAAGAGAGTAGTGTGGCTACTTAAAGTGCACTGGGCAGGCTGGACCATGCAATGCATTCGACCTCAATCCGTTTGTTTCATGGTTCAAAGTGGTCTTGGTTCTTCTTTCTACATAAGTATCCTTCCTCTATGTAATGATAGGGGCTGAGAACAAAAGTGGGCTTATCACAAAGCAAAAGAAATCAAGTAAAATATGACCAGAATGTATTTTTTTTTTTCTTCCCTCTCTCACTGAAAGTAGTTTTATACATAGTGGGAGGAAGAGAGTGGCATTTGCCGTGCTCTTGCTGTCTTAAGTCATATTTGAAAGAAGCATGGAGACTTATTTTTCTCATACTCATTGCAGGACTATCACAAACTCCAGCCCATATGCCTGCTCTAATGAGAAGATTAAAGACTTGTTAATGCCATTTGTTTTGTTTCTAAGCAGTAGGTGACAGGAGAGCTAAATATTCTCTCTGAGTTCATGCAGTGGTTCCAAAGGCACAGGGACCAAACGGCTGCAGTGACCTTGCTTTTTATGTTCAATTAAATGGACCAGAGATAAGATCTATATTGTTTCTGAAGTGTTGAGATCCACAGACGGGATGAGAAATTTCCTTGCCTGGGCCACTGGGAAAAACAAATGAAACACACTGGGAATTCAAATGTGTCCCCTCGAGTCTCATTTTTCACTCAAACCCTGCGATGCTCTTGTTTGATAGCAAGGCTTGGCTTGGGGAGTTGGTGGCACAGGGTCATGGGTAGTGATTCATGGGCTTATATTTGCTTGTGGATAATACTGTTAACAAGTAGTCTATTGAATATCAATTACCCGTAGGACGCTCTGGTGGTGGGTGCTAGAGGGGTTATAAAGAGCCATAGATGTTTCTGCCTTCAACGATTAGAAAATCTTGTTTGGAAGCAAAGCATCTGTTCATTGAAAGAGATCAGTACTGAGAGCAAATGCCAAGTGTGGCAGGATTGAGTTGCCACTAACCTCTCCTTCCTTAGGATTCTAGGGGCTAGAGAGATCATTAAAGTGACCTTAGCTAAATGGGAAATGAGGTACTGATTTATTGCTCTGGGCAATAACCCCAAATATTGCTTCTGATGAGTTGTACTGGGGAATATGAAATAGATCTGAGGTCGTGGTGAGGACTCATTGCTCCCACCCCAGTATGAGTGGACCTCTACAAGTAATTCTAAATGCTCTTGCCAATAAGCTGAATGGTCAGGGATGACAGAGAAGAGTGAACTGTTCCCATGTGCATACTGCATGGGGGGCAGGAAATGGAGGAGAAACTGTCACTGTCCACAGGAAAAACAATAGCAACATCAACAATAGACCCAGTTTCTGATTTCGAGCACAATTAACAAGCTTCCTAGTAAAACATGGGTCCGTGAACGTTAGGCTTCAGTCAGATTCTAACCCTTCCTCTCCTGGAGCCTTTAGAGATAGAGCTTGGAATTGCTTCTTCTAATAATCCTTCACATGGAGAGGGAGCTCTTGAGTGGATATATGAAATATGAAGAGATGACAACAGTGTGTCAAATGTGTTATAATCATAGATCGATGGTGGGGGACAGGGGGAGAAAAAACTCTAGGCTGGCACAGGAATGGGGACAGTCTGGGAGGTCTCCTGGAAAGGTTGGTTTTGAGTTGACTTAAAGGTAGGGGTGTGATAAGAGGGATCAGACCTGCCAGGTGGTGGATAAGGGTGCAGGTGCCCCTTCAGATCAGGATGCTGCTTCTTTGGCACCTCTTTCCTAAGCTCCACAATCTCAGTCTCATTTTCTAATTTTTGTTAGCACCATCTTATTTTTTCATTTTTTCCCACTCAGAACCCTGAACTTCGGCAATTCTGCAATCCCATGAGGACCTCCAACAAAGTGGTCTGACTTTCTTTTCACTGCCTCTCATCCTTTCATACCCTCTCTCCACTTCCAGCTTAAATTCTATGATCATTTCTTATAATCTCTTCTTTATATGTACCTTCTGTTCCCTTGTCCCTCATTCCCTTTATGGTTTTAGTAAAACCACACCCTGGATAAATCTTTCTGTCCATCTCTTCTGTGTCTATGCCTGTACAGTTGAATGTTGCTGGAGAAAATCTCAACCCTGAGCATGGTTTGATTTTGTATTCATGACCATGAACTTCACATGAGACCCAAATGCTGCCCAGCATCATTATCATAATGTTTCTCTGGTCCATTTATCCTCCCACTTTCCTAGGTGCTACCTCACCATTTCAAGTCTCCCACAACCCCTCCTTCATCCTCATTCTCACCTGCTGACCTTGATTCCTGCTTTACTAAGAAATTGAAGCTGTTAGAAGAGAAGATTGGCAGACTTCTAGCTCCACATTATACCCACATACCAGCATCGTCATCCATACCTCTGCCTTCCCGCCACCTGGTTGTTTGGGTGATTCTATCTAAATGCTATCCCCTCTCCCTACTCAAGGGCATTGCTTAGCAATTTTCTGATTCATAAATCAACTTTCCCTCTCCTGCTGATACAAACATGCTGTTAATTCCCCCACTTCTCCTACCAACTACTTCCCTAATTTTTGCTCCTCCTTGCAAAAAACTTCTCTAAAGAATCCAAAATCAAATTCAAAATCTAAATCCCCCATCTCCAAATCCTCTTCTCACATTTTCTTAAATTCATTCCAATCAGGCTTTCACCAGTATCCCACCACCCTATGTTGCTAAGTCCAATGATCAATTATCAGTCCATATCTTACTTGACACCATTGATTATTCCCTGCCCCCAAAGCTTTATTGAAATATAATTGACATATAACATTGTGTAAGTTTAAGTTGTACTACATGTTGATTTGATACATTTATCTATTGCAAAATCATTACCACCATACCGCTTACATCTCATCACATAATTACCATTTCTTTCTTGTGGTGAGAACATCTAAGATCTAACTCCCAGTGACATTCAAGTATAAATACAGTATTATTAACTATAGTTGCCATGCTGTACATTAGGTTCCCAGAACTTGTTAATCTATAACTAGAAGTTTGTGCCCTTTGACCAATATCTCCCCATTTCCCATACCTCCCAGCCCCTGGTAACCACCACTATACTCTCTGTTCCTATGAATTTGGCTTTTCTTTTCTTTTTTTTTAGATTCCACATATAAGCAATGTCATACATATTTGTTTTTTTCTGTTTGACTTATTTCACTTAATATAATGCCTTCAAGTTTCATCTAAGTTGTTGCAAACAGCAGGATTTCCTTCTTTCTCATGGCTGAATAATATCCTTTATATATATCATATGATGCTCAAAGCATCATAGATATACCAACCCAGTATCTTTGTGGGGAGCTTTTGAGCCAACCTTGGCATTACCTACCTGCAGACTTCTTGGGATAAATAGTAAATATCTTAGGTTCAATGATATTGCTGGCAAGACTTTATGTTATTTACTGCTGAATGCAACTTAATTGATATAATTTTTTTAAATTTTATTTTTTATTATTAGAGATTGTATGATCAGAATTTCTTTGCTGACTATTGCCTGGTTTTGGAAACTAACTTTAAAAAAGACATATTCAATAATAAAATCCCTTTATCTTAAATTTATTTCTCTTAAATTTCCTTTCTAGAGTCTAGAAAATTTCTAGGCCCATCAGTCACTAAATAGTTACTGAGTGCCTGTAGTATGTCAAGTATTGTATGAGGAATTGGAGAAAAAGTAATGAACAAGATCGATTGTTTGTTTCTTTATGGTTTAGTGGGGGAAATACTTATTTGCCTGGCTTTATCATCTTTTGCTATTTTGAATTCTCAGGTGATATGGTTTATTTTTCCCAAGCTACCTGCCATTTTTATGTTCTGTACCTGTTTCTTCTTCTGATCAGAATGAAGGCCAGAGTCACAGTTCCCACTGTTGCTACTTCTGCTTCCAGAGACATGAAATGATCAGTAAAACAAATGTGGAACTTACCCGCTATGCTCTGTCTATATTGCTCAGTGGGACAGATGGTAGCATGTGGCTGAAGCACTGACCTTGCACGCCAGCACTGTTTCACCCAATTTCCTTCATGTGAGAAGTTCAGAAGATTAGAGAAGGCTTTTGCCAGGCTTGGAATCTATTTGGGTTATTATCTTTGATTACTTGGATTGCTTTATCCCAGAGAAACCAGACTTTATTTAAATAAAAAAATTCAGAAAGACTTAAAAATCATAAATTGGCATATTAGAATGTTCATGCAGTTATCTGGACAGCAACTGCATCTCCCTAAAGCCATGCTGTGGCCTGCGGAGTTGACAAGGCAGAAACAGATGGCCTGAGTTTCCCTTGGAATATACTAATGAAGAGAAAAAAGTGACTTGGCCCTTTACCATTTTAGATCATGCCAAATCTGCACAGGCAATGGACCCTAGACATTTGGCCTGAGCTCCAAAATATTGCAGAACAGGCCCATCCTGGGCTGTGGTGTCTGGTACTTGTGGAATGTTTGATGGGGGACAACTTGTGTTTGTTCAGGTGGGTTAATGGCCCACCTCCTCGTCCGCCATGCCAGTCTCCCATGTGCTCTCATTTATCTACCTTACTTCCACTGACTCCCTCCAAATCGGCTACACCATAGGGTTGGTGAATGTTATTTATCTCTGTCTTGCTTCCTGTTTTCCTCTGTTCTTCCTTTTTGGAACTCCTTAAGATCTGGAAATACTATTCATGCTATTTAACCAAGTGGACTGTTCTTACCTTTTCACTAATTCATAATAAACTCCTGGAATTAGAAGGACCTAGAAAGGTCCTTCCTGCTCCCCCTTCCCTCAGGAAACACCTCCGCCAGATTGCAAAGACGGGGCCTCCACGTTGTGGAGTGCATAACAACATCCACCATTGGGAAATATGTCCTGATGCTTAACTCCAAACTTTCACAGGTCACATTTTCCTGAGTCTATCCTTGGTGAGGCTGGTCTTGGTATTTACCCTTAATACACTTGAAGGGCATTTAAAAGTCACTCTAAAGCAGTGGTCCTCAACCAAGGGCAATTTATTTTTGAAAAGCACGCTGGTGGATTTTCCTTAAGAGAGACCCCCCACCCCCAACCCCACCGATGTGCAGGAGACATCTGTCTGCTTTTGTATTTGAGAAAAATAACTGTAAAGAAGGGGAGGGTAAGGTGTGTGTGTGTGTTCATGTGTCCATGTGTGCACAGGTGTGTATGTGTGGGGAGGAGGTACACAACAGGGCTTAGGCCTATATATCTTATTTATTTTAAAGATGTAAATTCATTTCACTTTATGAAAACCTTTCGATTTTCTCCCAAGAGCTTATTCAGTTGACCCAAATAATGCATTTTAGCAAAATAAGAGACGTAGCTCCTTCCCTTTCTTACTCCAGCAAAGGGGTGTCTCCATGAATGTTCATGAGAGAGGTGATGATGTTTCCCTGGAAAGTCAGAGTCCTACACCAAATTTATTCTCAAAGCCAAATTTGTGCCTCCCTTGTGGGCAAAGCCAAAGGTAAGTAGAGGAACAATTCTGTAGAGGCTCCACAATAATGGCTACCAGGGAAGGGCTCCTGCATATTCAGTTTAGATTTGTAAAGCATTTTATAGATTATGCAGCTTGTTATGTACAAAGTCATTTGATCTTCACAATGATCCTGGGAGGTATGTCTGATTATTCCAGGAGGAAACCAAGACTTAGAGAGGCCTTTGAACCTGTAAGTGGAAAGTTGGCCGTGAACCTGGCTCCAGGTCCGGGGCACTTTCCAGCACACCACTCCATCTCCAGCATTGCCTCTTTTCCAACTCTGCCTGTTGGTCTAAACCAGCCTGCCAGAGACATCCACGGCCAGGTGATTTCAAGTTTCCCTCTCACTCCGCAACACAGCACCAGTGAGGACCCTTGGATTTAAAGACGTTATTTATTTGTTTGAGAAAGAGAGAGCCAAAGGGGGGGGGGCAGAAGCAGAGGGGGAGGGACAAATAGACTCCCCGCTGAGCAGGGAGCCCTGGGATCAAGACTTGAGCAGAAGGCAGATGCTTAACCTACTGAGCCACCCAGGTGTCCCAGACCCTTGGATTTAAACCCAGTTCCTCCACTTACTACCTCTGGAATCTTAGGCAAGTTACTTTTCCTCTCTATGGCACGGTTACCCTGTTTGTGAAACAGGGATCCTCCTCCTCCTCAACATCATCACCACCACCACCACCACCATCATCATCATCATCATCATCACAACCACCACATCTACTTCACAGGGTTCTTGTGAAGATTAATTAAAACCATGCATGTGAAGTCCAAGTGCTTGACACTTGGTAACTGCTCAGTCAATGTCAACTGTTACTACTACCACTTTAATTCAGACACCTCCATCTCCCCCTACCCTCCTGCCCAGGTCACAGTTCTGTGTTTAGAAGCCTTTCTCCATCTGTAACACTGGTCCCTGTTGGGCTTTCATCTCTTCTGGCAGAATCTGTTCTGAACACAGAGCTTGTCATCCAGCCATGTCATTTCCTTGCCCACCGGAGAGGCCAAACACCTCATGCATCTTTTAAGAATACAAACCCACTGTGATGATGGATGCATATAATAAAATAATAGTAAAAACAAATAGTGGAAACAAGTCTTGAAAAATTAAAGTGAAGTATGATTACATACTGATATTTTAAATATGGCTAAAGTGATCACATAAACTGAGAAATGCTGTCCAGGCTACTGTGAAAGTGTCATAACAGAGTGGGACACTTGGAAATACAGCTTTCCAATGGACATGTTGAGACATTTTACCTCAGAACTGTCCCCACTGGGCCCTTTACTCTCACTGACTCAGGCCTGCAATGATGGGGTCATGGAAGGCAAGAGGGATGTGTTGTTTTCAGAATCATCATGGTTTTGCTTCTTCTGATGGTAAAAGCATTGTATGGTCATTTGAAAAAATTTGGAAAATGCAGAAAAATAAAGACAAAATAAAAATTGCTAGTATTTCCTCCATGCAGAGATAGTTATAGTTAACCTGAACATTTTTGATTATTTTCTTGACATAATTCTTTATTTTTTCTACAACCTTCCCACTGCCCCTCTATGCCAATATCCCACATGTAGGGCTATCTCTCTTGGGGACAGAAAACATGAGGCTCCTTCTCTCCAGGACACCTTTCTCCCTCCTCACCCCCTTTCCCCAGCTCCACCCATCCTGCTTATCTCAGCTCAGAGGTCACCTTCTACAGCAAGATCCCCCCAAACCCCACCCAAGATGGGGGATTCACACACTTCACATGGGCACCACTTCTGTGATACCTTGTGTCTATCTCTATCTTTGTATTTACAGTGTGTTTAATGATCTATGTAGATACCTGCCTACCATATTAGACTGGGTGTCCATGAGACTTACTCATTGTTATTTTCCTGACACTTAGAATAGTGCCTCATGCAGAGTAGGCACTCCATAGGTATTTGCTGAGTAAATGAATGAATGACTTTAGGAGAGAAATTAGACGAGTTCTGTAAGGCTCCAAGGGTTAAAACTAGGACTAGGGGTTGGATACGTGGGGTGACAGACTTTGCTTCAATGGAAAACAGCATTAAAGTAGGTGAACAGGGAATGGACCACTTTGGGAGGCAGTGAGTTCCTGGCTGCTGAAGGTATTTAAATATGGGCTTAGCAACCACATCAGAGATACTGTAGAGTCTGGTCAACTTCTAGATTAGTTAATGTTGATCTAGAGGATTTTGAAAGCTCATTCAATGTTGAGATTCCATTGTTTTATATGGCAGAAGTCATGAAATGAGGTCATTTGTGGTTAGAAATTCCAGGTCTTGGTAGTCCCGACTAAGGTGCCCATAGATGAGATGAGAGTTCTCACTTCAGTATTTATGTAGCTTTAAGTAATTGTACAAGTATGCTCTTACACCAAGTGTTTTTCTTAATTCTCTATTCACACAGCTTTGTATCCAAATAAGTCACAGCCTTCCCAGAACTACAGATTTATTCCACCAGTAGTTTGCTCTGAAACCAAATGCCAGTGAATCCAGCTTCCCAATCCTTTGAAGAACAAGATGGTGACTTTCTCCTGAACTCTCTGTGTTCTCTTAGCTTTTGTCTGCTTTGCTCTCTTCAAATAACCATCATGAAGATTTGCAAGATACTTTCTCTGTTAGGAATGCTGTCTCCTGGCCCTCAAGGAAGGCCTGATTGATCACTTTATTGAGCTTGTTGCCTCTAAGTCTGAAATAAATGAGAAAGTGCAATAAAGCACCTATCTATAGCAGCCCCCAGCACTTGATAGGTGCTACCTTCCAATGACATCACTTCTCTAATGGTGCCCATTTAAGGCCTTACCTAGAGGCTCCATCTTCCTGACTTGGATCCTCTCCCAGACCCATGTGAATTATCAGGGTTGCAAAGCCCACTTTCTCAACCCTGATCAGCCCTTCTTTGCCACTTCCTCCCTTGCTGTAGGCCTTGCTCTCCTCTCTCTATGCACCCGCTACCAACTACTAAGTAGATTTGTCTCATTGAATTCTCTCCCCAGAAGAACGGTTATGGGTAGGACCTTGTGCCCCATACTTCTTTGACATCTCTGAAAACAGCCCATGGGCCATTTTTCTTTTGCAGATTCCACTGCTAATCACCACAGGGAGGCAGCCATGCAGTAAGGGAAATGATAGATTTGGAGAAGTAACTCATATTCAATAAGGTCAAATAGGACTGATAACACCCCTGGATGGTTGTGGGGTGTAAACGAGGCTACTGCTCTTTCTCAGAGGCTCTTTTTGATTCCTATCTTATAAGACCAATAGAAAATCTTCTTCCCTCATTGATTTCTCCTTTAGTCTTTGACAATGGGCCTCTTCCAACCTGTATTATAGGACACCACAGTACAGTCATTTGGGCAATTTGCCTCCTCACCTCCACTAGCCTGTAAATTCCTTTTGAGAACATCTGGCACATGGGAAGTGCTCAAGAAATTTATGTCTTTTTGTGTCTTACTGATTTTTGTTTTCCTGACACTTAAAATAATACCTAACACATAATAAATGCTCAACAGATATTTGTTAATTAAATGAGTGACTGGCTGAAAAATCAGGGCTTCCAGGCTTTAGACTTAGATTTTAGTGTGGAGGATTATCGAAATGTACAAAATTTGTAAACATGGGTAGATTCCCTTGACAATAGAGAAGAGAGTAGCAGCAAAGTAAAGAGGATTTTGAGGTGTGGGGGAGGGGTGGGATGGGCAGAGGAAGGAAGTGGAGGGTATCACCATCTGGCCTTTCTGGCCTCAGTGGATCCAGAATCTGAGAGAGTGAAATTCTCCCCTTTCTCAGATCCCTCAGCTTTGTCCTGGGGCCACATCTCAGATCCTTCAGCTTGAACCTTCATTTGGGGCCCATGCAGCCACACAGTTTTGGAGCTTAGAACTTTCCTGGGTCATCATCTCTAAAAACAATCAGTTTTGTATTTTTACAATATAATTGCAAGCTTGCCCTGTAACATATTATTTTCTTTTAAAATTTCATAATTTATATTATATTTCATGTTTCAAATAGGTAATACATACAATGGCACATGGTGGTAATACAAAGTTTCTTTTCTCTTGCTTTCTTCCAGTCTCTGAGCTGTCCTTCCCAGAGGTCTTCAGCATAATCAGAAGGAGATTCTTACATCTCCTTCTAGAGATTGTCTTTGGATATATAAGCATATATGCCTTTCTTTTCTTATAGAAATGGCATCATGTGGTATTTCTTATTTTTACATCTTGCTTTAAAAAAAAGTTATAAAACATCTTAGAGTTCCATATTGGTTCATATAATGCAGTCATGTCCTTTTTAGAGGATCCACAATATTTCATAGGATGGAAGTTCCTGAATTGGTTTAACCAATCCTTTTATTGAGTCCTTGAAATTTAGTCCTTGTTCCATCTTTTGTTGTGACAGACAACGCCACCATCCATATCTGTGTGCATATATCTTACACATACACATGAATATATCTGTAGGTAGAATAAATTCCTACTGGTATGATTGAGGTGTGAAAGGATATGTGCAGTTTATTTTTTGCTAATAATATTAGTAATTTATTAGCATTAGTAATAACAGCAGTGATTCACTCAGTGATTTACTATGTCTGTCCCTATTTAAGCATTATGCATGTAGGATATTTCATTCCTTCCTCATTCCTTGAGGAAGGTACTATTATAACCCCTACTTTCTAAAGGAGCAAACAGGCACAGAGACTTGCTTATGTTCACACAGTAAATGGCAGAACTTAGGTTCAACCCAGGCAGTTGGACTCTGGATAGCTTAGGGCTCTAAACTGCCCTATTGCCCTTCAAAGTGGTTGGGTCACCAGCGAATGAGAGGAAAGCACTCTTCATACAGACACAGACACACCTGATTACACCTGCACACTTCTTGTGGCTTCAATTTAGAACTTATTAATAAACTCTCTTGAAGACCCCTGCAGGACAGAGTAGCTTTTGATAAGTTCTTTTCCTAGAAACAGCAGACACACCAAGGAGACGGTTTTTTTTGGATGGAAAAGTCAGTCAAAACATGCTGATTGTTATAGCCTACTTGAAAAATAAGAAAAGGACCTCAGAATGAGTAATCTAATGACGTTTCTCATTAATTCATGGCCAGTGAAAGCTACTGTCTCCTGAAAGACAAATAGTGCTTTTACCCTTTACTGGTGGGCTTTAGGTCTGTTGGTTTAATCCCCCTAGATCAAAACTATTTTGAATCTGCAAATGAATCATATGATCAGGTTGGATCCTTTCACCTTGTCACCCATGCTGAAGACTTTTTTTTTTTCCCCTTTAAGTCAAGAAAGGACAAAATAATAACATTTTTGGAGTACTTAGGCACTTGAGTCTGATCTAACCCAAAAGAGTATAAAAGCCTGTTGTGGACATGAGTAGACCACAGGGCAGTCTCACACATTCTCCATCTTCATAGTTGTCTTTTTGAAATTAGAACTAAGAAAATAAAATAATGACTTTGTGATATTTTTATTTTTCAGACCCTGCAGTTGAAAAAAAACTCCCCATCTCCTGGGAAAGTGTATTCATTCATATGGTTATTCAACAACCACCTGTGAATGTCCAGTGTAGGTTGGTTGGCATACTGGACACTAGACAATCAGTGAGGGGCCAGACAGGCACAGCCCCCATCCTTGTGGTTTATCGAGGTTTATCAAGGCTGCATAAGGCTGTGGGAGGAAGGTCTGGTTTTTAATTATCAGGCCGGATTCCCGGTAAGCAAGAAAACAGTCTTTTGGGGAGGGAAGGGAGAGGAATACCCTGATGGACTGATTTGTATGGGGAAGTTGAAGCCCATGGAGATGGCACAGCTGGAGACAGACACATGGAGAGGGCTGAATCATCCTGTGTAAGACCCTAAATTATGTTAAGTTGGGCCAATGAGAAAGTCCTGGTGGCCCAAAAGAATTTTAGAACTCTCGATGTCTCCTGGCCAGGGTTTAGGGTCCTGGCTATGTAGCGCTGTGACGCTCCCCTCTGGTCTGCACAGGAGCTCCTGGAGCTCTTTGAGAGGCTCCTGAATTCTGTTCAAACTGTTGTCTTGGCAGGACCAACCTTTCACCAGCTGTGACACAACTCCTTACACCCACAAAGAGGGCATGCAAAGGTTAGTATGTCTGTCCCTTCTCAAGCCTCAACACCCCCATATCACTACTGCAAAATTTCGAAGAAACTGATCCTGGGGAGGGACTTTTAGGCAAAATGGATCATCTGTCTACCCCAAGAAGCCATTAAGACCACATATATCCTGCCACACTTCTTTGTTTACCTCAGATGAGTAGACTACACTTCCCAGGACTGAGCTATCATCTGGACTTTTATCCCCAACATTGGGTGATAGAATCACCCAATCACACACTCCCCACTAAGCATTCCCTCCTTCTTTCTCCTGTAGTGTGCCTTCCAGAGGGTATGACCTGTATTAAAAAACATTATTCTGACACTTGTTAAAATGGTAAGGAAGCCCTTATGTAAGACTCTCTCAGTAGGTGTTAAGACTATTGCAATAAGTGGAGAGAGGGAGCGCAACTTCAAATTCTGTGAAGACAGCTGGGGATTTATCACCAAGGAGCAGGGTGAGGGGTACAGGGAGTGAAAAATTATTGAGGGGAGATATTAAGGGTGGGTGGGTGGGGGATTCTTTCTAAACCAATGTAATAGGATTCTTGCTGAAGCCAGGTCAGGGTGATCAGATGTCAAGGAAGGGATCTTCTCATGAATCTGACTTAGTAGGATTCTTGCCACCATTGGGGAAGTCAGGCCTGACAAGGATGGGGGCTCCTTTTACCCCTTTTCCTTATTTCTGTTCATGTTCTTGCCCTTTTCTTATTCTTCGTGTACGGCTAAATGATTTTTTGAAGATCCATGTTCACACATCTGATTATCACAGAGAATTGATCATATGCATCACAGAAAAGGCCTCTCCACTACAGAATGACTCTCAAATCCTCCCTATTCCCACCAGAGGGAGAAGACCCAGTATGTTGCTAGTCTGTAACCTGATGGGATACGCTCAGCCCCAGTCTGGAGTACCATGCCTGGCCACCCTCCTCAGTGTTCCTTCCTCTCTCCTTTCCACTTTCCCTAAGGAGATGGATCTGGGTAAAAGCTAGTTAAAGGTTAGCATTCAGGAACATTTGTAATAGGGAATAAGAGTCACAACAGGGCTGCTGGAAGGGGGTGGATAGACAAGGGACTGACTGGCCTCTATAAAGGAAAAGACTAATCATCACCACAATCACAATGATAATAATGATGATCTCAACTTTTTAAAAAAAAATATTTATTTGAGAGAGAGGTAGAGAGAGAGAGCATGAGCGGAGAGGATGAGGGAGAGGGAGAAGCAGACTCCCTGTTAAGCAGGGACCCTGATCCTAGGACCCTGGAATCATGACCTGAGCCAAAGGTAGATGCTTAACCAACTGAGCCACTCAGGTGTCCCGATGATCCCAACTTTTATAAACAATCCTGTGACATAGATTCGCCAAGAGGCTGGTTTTAGTGAAGGCAACTGGAACCAAACCTTTTGGCAATTCCCAAGTCTAGAACTTAATCACGTACCAGACTAATTGTGTGGCTATAGGCCTCAGGGCATCTTTCTTCATCAGCTAGTGTGACCAGGCTGCTTGTCTTGATGAAGCCTCCTGAGTCAAGTGTAGGCAGCATGGAGCCCTCCAAAGTCTTTTTGGCTAAGGGATGGCTCTAGCTGCTGAACCCAACAAGACAGCACCACTGCCAGACTGACTGGAGGCACCATGGCTACGTTTCCTGTGGCACCACCATGTATGTGTAGTCTACAGGCCCAAAAGGGACGCTTCAGTGTGGTAAGCACTAAGCAACAGTAGAACTGTTACAGAACCTGGACTGGATCACCCGATGGAAGAACCAAGCGGCATTCGGAGATCTTGGAGGATAGGAGGTTTATTTAATGCCGGCGGGCTCAGAGGAGAGTAGTCTCCAAAGGTGGGGGCCCCGAGCACAAAGGGGGCAATTTATACACTTCTACTTCCGAATACTTGGCACTTTTGGCACGTGCGCGAAGTCGGGCAGGAGAAAAACCCAGACTGGTGTGCGCAGGAAGTAGAGCAGGGAGAAGAACCCAGAAGAGCCCCGGGGCAAGGACTGGGACTCTCCTGCTGGCTCAGTCGGCCATCTTAGGACACAGATTTTCCTTATCAGAACAAGTAAAGAATGCCACATCCAAAAGACAAGATGGGAAACAATTCTCTATATGCCTACTGTCCCCTTTTAAACTAGGACTTTAAAATGTTGATGATCTCTTAGAAAGATGTATTAAAGTAATCACAAATAGGAGACTTTCTTAATTGTCATTTGTAAAATGCTCCCACCCTTGTGGAAGCCCTTAGACACGTTTTCAAACACAGACTATGGCAAATGGAAAATTTGTACATTTTTTCTCTTGGCATTTGTAGTCATTTGGGGTATGAAAAAAGACATTTAAAACCCAATAACTCAAGGTCCTAGGGTTAGTGCTAGAAAAGTACAGCAAAGGGAACCACGGTGGGCAGGTTAAATGTTTTCACATAGCTGTGGTTCCCTTTATCTCAGATCTCTACCCTAAGTTTTATAATGTCAAGGTATTTTTCCTTCATCGGTGATTCCGCCAGAATCTCTGATGGAAGGATCCATGAGGTCTTTTCAATTCCAGACAGGTTCGGGGAACTTCTGACCTGTCATGAACATCTGAAAATTAATGGAACAATTCGGTGCTCCAGGAACTGAAAGAACACTTTGCCTTTGACTTCAGCAGCCCTGCTCCATGATGAATAACACTTAATGAGCAGAGAAATGGGCAGGTCATGGTCAGAGGTGCATGAGGGTCTAGGACGTGACAGAGTAAAGAGATCCATTTTGCTTGTGACTTCTTCACAGGCAGTGAGGTGAGATCTGTCCTATTTTTTGAAATGCCCTTTTTTTATCTGTGTTTTGCAAAATGGAAGGTAATTTTATATGTTTGTGCTCAGAAAATGCAGCATATGCAATAATGACTTGGTTCTAACCTATGAAGTTTCTTATTTGAATTCCTAAACACCAGGACTTGCTGTTCCTTTCCTGATTTTGGTGGAAATGTGTGAACATGAGTCCTTTTAACCTCACTGGTAAAACCCCATTTTCTGTTGTCTTCAAATTCTTTGTCGTTGAGACTAGTAACTCAATTCACTGCTGATGACTCTGAATCCCCGGCTGTGGGTTCCACTGATGACGCTTCAAGTGGCAAAGCATCATCTCTTCCCTTTTTCTGCCTATAGAGTGAAAGGGGGCAATTTGTCCTTGAGCCTTGTTCCTGGTACCATGCTGATTTTTATGCAAAGCTTAATGATGAGCAATACCTCATTTAGCTGCCAAATTGCCTTGTGGTTATGATCACTTCAATCCTGGGAAATGCACATTGGTATTCTTCTTTAATCCAGAAAGCACTAAGATGAAGGGGTATTTTTCTCTCTGTTCCACTGGCTGTAATCAGTTCCTGAATAGAATTTATCTACTACAGACAGAATTTTCTACTAGTTGCTGTGGGGGTCCCATGAAAGAGATGGAGGCTACTTAGAATTCCTAGCAATACTGGGCTCCCAATGCAAGAGATGACAAATAGGACCCATTTCTTTGCCCTGGAACAGGGTTAGGGAGATAGAGTAAATAAGGATTATTTGTAACCACAGGAAAAGCTTTTAGCAAATTCAAGAGTTATGGGTCTTCCCCTCCCCCCCACTTTTGTCATCCTGGAGAATCATTCTCTTATTTTAATGAAGATTTTATGCCTTGATTTCACTGTGGGAGGCAGCACAAGAAAGTGATAGATTGAAAGATTTAAAAAAAAAATTTATTGGGGAGGAGCAAGATGGCAGAGGAGTAGGAGACCTAAATTTCGTCTGGTTCCAGGAATTCCACTAGATAGGGATCAAACCATTCTGAACACCTAGGAACTCAACAGGAGATTGAAGAAAAGAATAGCAACAACTCTCTGAGCAGAAAAGCGAACACTTTCTGGAAGGTAGGACGTGCGGAGAAGTGAATCTGAGGTAATATTCGGGAAGATAGACGGTGGGGGAGGGGGCCTCCATCAGCCACTACCAGCAACTGATAAAGCAGCAGAGCACAAAATCGGAACTTTTAGAAGTCGGCTCTGCTAAGGGACATCGCTCCAGTGGCTAAGTGGGGGGGGGGGGGGGGGGGAACCCTTGCGGGGACAGTGTGGTCTCAGGAACCTCGGGGTCACAGAAAGACCGGGGGTGCCTGAGTGTGGCAGAGCTCCCAGGTATCGGAGCGGAGAAGCCAGCTGCAGAGACGGAGCCGAGGCGTGGGCTCTCAGCTCGGGGTTGCCATAAACTGTGATCCGCGGCACAGTCAGGTCACTGCTTTTCCAGCAGGGACCCAATAAGTGGCAGATCCAGGGAGACTCCTCTTCCTCCCCCTGGGAGGAGTGGCGCGGGAATGCACCACAGGGATCAGCTGGGTTTGGAGACTCCACACGGGGTCGGGTGCCGGAGATAGAAATGCTTAGTCACAGGCCAGGTGAGCATGGAGTGTGGGCCAGAGACTGGGGAGATGGGAGTGATTGACTGCTTTTCTCTGGGGGCTCACTGAGGAGTGGGGACCCGAGTTCTTGGCCCCTCCGGGGTGGAGATTGGGAGGCCGCCATTTTCACTCACATTGACAACAATACAATAATAGTGGGGGACTTTAACACCCCCCTCATTGAAATGGACAGATCATCTAAGCAAAAGATCAACAAGGAAATAAAGACTTTAAATGACACACTGGACCAAATGGACTTCACAGATATATTCAGAATATTCCATCCCAAAGCAACAGAATACACATTCTTCTCTAGTGCCCATGGAACATTCTCCAGAATAGATCACATCCTAGGTCACAATTCAGGTCTCAACCGGTACCAAAAGATGGGGATCATTCCCTGCATATTTTCAGACCACAGTGCTTTGAAACTAGAACTCAATCCCAAGAGGAAAGTCAGAAAGAACTCAAATACATGGAGGCTAAAGAGCATCCTACTAAAGATGAATGGGTCAACCAGGGATTAAAGAAGAATTAAAAAAATTCATGGAAACCAATGAAAATGAAAACACAACTGTTCAAAATCTTAGGGATGCATCAAAGGCAGTCCTAAGAGGAAAGTATATAGCAATACAAGCCTTTCTCAAGAAACAAAAAAGGTCTCAAATACACAACCTAACCCTACACCTAAAGGAGCTGGAGAAAGAACAGCAAATAAAGCCTAAACCTAGCAGGAGAAGAGAAATAATAAAGATCAGAGCAGAAATCAATGAAATAGAAACCAAAAGAACAGTAGAACAGATCAACGAAACTAGGAGCTGGTTCTTTGAAAGAATTAACAAGATTGATAAACCCCTGGCCACACTTATCAAAAAGAAAAGAGAAATGACCCAAATCAACAAAATCGTGAATGAAAGGAGAGATCACAACCAACATCAAAGAAATACAAACAATTATAGGAACATATTATGAGCAACTATATGCCAGCAAATTAGATAACCTGGAAAAAATGGATGCATTCCTAGAGATGTATCAACTACCAAAACTGAACCAGGAAGAAACAGAAAACCTGAACAGACCCATAACCACTAAGGAAATTGAAGCAGTCATCAAAAATCTCCCAACAAACAAAAGCCCAGGGCCAGATGGCTTCCCAGGGGAATTCTACCAAACATTTAAAGAAGAATTAAGACCTATTCTGCTGAAACTGTTCCAAAAAATAGAAATGGAAGGAAAACTTCCAAACTCATTTTATGAAGCCACTATTACCCTGATCCCAACACCAGACAAAGACCCCATCAAAAAGAAGAATTACAGACCAATATCTCTGATGAACATGGATGCAAAAATTCTCACCAAAATACTAGCCAATAGAATCCAACAGTACATTAAAAGGATTATTCACCATGACCAAGTGGGATTTATCCCTGGGCTGCAAGGTTGGTTCAACATCCGGAAACAATCAATGTGATACAATACATTAATAAAAGAAAGAACAAGAACCATATGATCCTCTCAATAGATGCAGAAAAAGCGTTTGACAAAGTACAGCATCCTTTTTTTTTTTTTAAGATTTTATTTATTTATTTGACAGAGAGAGACACAGCGAGAGAGGGAACACAAGCAGGGGGAGAGGGAGAGGGAGAAGCAGTCTTCCTACCGAACAGGGAGCCCAATGCAGGGCTCAATCCCAGGACCCTGGGATCATGACCTGAGCTGAAGGCAGACAGTTAACAACTGAGCCACCCAGGAGCCCCAGGACAGCATCCTTTCTTGATCAAAACTCTTCAGAGTATAGGGATAGAGGCTACATACCTCAATATCATAAAAGCCATCTATGAAAAACCCACAGCGAACATCATTCTCAATGGGGAAAAACAGAGCTTTCCCCCTAAGGTCAGGAATATGGCAGGGATGTCCACTATCACCACTGCTATTCAACATAGTATTAGAAGTCCTAGCCACAGCAATCAGACAACAAAAAAGAAATAAAAGGCCTCCAAATCAGCAAAGAAGTCAAACTCTCACTCTTTGCAGATGATATGGTACTTTATGTGGAAAACCCAAAAGACTCCACCCCAAAACTGCTAGAACTCACACAGGAATTCAGTAAAGTGGCAGGATATAAAATCAATGCACAGAAATCAGTGGCATTCCTATACACCAACAACAAGACACAAGAAAGAGAAATTAAGGAGTCCATCCCAATTACAATTGCACCCAAAACCATAAGATACCTAGGAATAAATCTAACAAAAGAGGCAAAGAATCTGTACTCAGAAAACTATAAAATACTCATGAAAGAAATTGAGGAAGACACAAAGAAATGGAAAAACGTTCCATGCTCATGGATTGGAAGAACAAATATTGTGAAGATGTCAATGCTACCTAGAGCAATCTACACATTCAATGCAATCCCCATCAAAATACCATCCACTTTTTTCAAAGAAATGGAACAAATAATCCTAAAATTTGTGTGGAACCAGAAAAGACCTCGAATAGCCAGAGGAATGTTGAAAAAGAAAAGCAGAGCTGGCGGCATCACAATTCCAGACTTCAAGCTCTATTACAAAGCTGTAATAATCAAGACAGTATGATACTGGCACAAAAACAGACACATCGATCAATTGAACAGAATAGAGAGCCCAGAAATGGACCCTCAACTCTACGGTCAACTAATCTTTGACAAAGCAGGAAAGAATGTCCAATGGAAAAAAAACAGTCTTTTCAACAAATGGTGTTGGGAAAATTGGACAGCCACATGCAGAAGAATGAAACTGGACCACTTCCTTACACCACACACAAAAATAGACTCCAAATGGTTGAAAGACCTAAATGTGAGACAGGAGTCCATCAAAATCCTAAAGGAGAACACAGGTAGCAACCTCTTCGACCTCAGCCGCAGCAACGTCTTCCTAGAAACATCGCCAAAGGCAAGGGAAGCAAGGGCAAAAATGAACTATTGGGACTTCATCAAGATAAGATGCTTTTGCACAGCAAAAGAATCAGTCAACAAAACCAAAAGACAACTGACAGAATGGGAGAAGATATTTGCAAATGACATATCAGATAAAGGGCTAGTATCCAAAATCTATAAAGAACTTATTAAACTCAACACCCAAAGAACAAATGACCCAATCAAGAAATGGCCAGAAGACATGAACACACATTTTTCCAAAGAAGACATCCAAATGTCCAAAAGACACATGAAAAAGTGCTCAACATCGCTCGGCATCAGGGAAATCCAAATCAAAACCTCAATGAGATACCACCTCACACCAGTTAGAATGGCTAAAATTAACAAGTCAGGAATTGACAGTTGTTGGCGGGGATGCGGAGAAAGGGGAACCCTCCTACACTGTCGGTGGGAATGCAAGCTGGTGCAGCCACTCTGGAAAACAGTATGGAGGTTCCTCAAAAAGTTGAAAATAGAGCTACCATACGATCCAGCAATTGCACTACTGGGTATTTACCCCAAAGATACAAATGTAGGGATCTGAAGGGGTACGTGCACCCCAATGTTTATAGCAGCAATGTCCACAATAGCCAAACTATAGAAAAAGCCAAGATGTCCATCGACAGATGAACGGATAAAG
Source organism: Phoca vitulina (assembly GCF_004348235.1). Classification (NCBI taxonomy): domain Eukaryota; kingdom Metazoa; phylum Chordata; class Mammalia; order Carnivora; family Phocidae; genus Phoca; species Phoca vitulina. The sequence goes on from NW_022589729.1 coordinate 4,432,342, forward strand.
AAGATGTGGTATACGTTCTGCATGGAGCACTGGGTGTTATACGCAAACAATGGATCATGGAATACTACATCAAAAACTAATGATGTAATGTATGGTGATTAACATAACATAATAATAATAATAATAATAAAAGAAGATGTGGTATATATATACATTGGAATATTATGCAGCCATCAAAAGGAATGAAATCTTGCCATTCACAATGACGTGGATGGAACTGGCGGGTATTATGCTGAGCAAAATAAGTCAATCAGAGAAAGACATGTATCATATGACCTCACTGATATGAGGAATTCTTAATCTCAGGAAACAAACTGAGGGTTGCTGGAGTGGTGGGGATTGGGAGGGATGGGGTGGCTGGGTGATAGACATTGGGGAGGGTATGTGCTATGGTGAGCACTGTGAATTGTGTAAGACTATTGAATCACAGACCTGTACCTCTGAAACAAATAGTGCATTATATGTTAAAAAAAAAAAAGAAAGAAAGAAGATAGCAGGAAGGGAAAAATGAAGGGGGGGGGAATCAGAGGGGGAGACGAACCATGAGAGACTATGGACTCTGAGAAACAAACTGAGGGTTCTAGAGGGGAGGGGAGTGGGGGGATGGGCTAGCCTGGTGATGGGTATTAAAGAGGGCACGTACTGCATGGAGCAGTGGGTGTTATACACAAACAATGAATCATGGAACGCTACATCAATTAATGATGTAATGTATGGTGATTAACATAACATAATAAAAAAAGTTTATTTATTTATTTACTTAAGTAATCTCTACCCCTATGTGGGACTCAAACACAGACCCAGAGATAAAGAGTCTCATGCTCTTCTGACTGAGCCAGCCAGGCACCTCACATTGAAAGATTTTAAATGTAATCCAAACATTTCAACGAGTCAAAGCTGTTAGTGTTGATGATGTCATTTGCAACACAAGAATTAACTTGATAGTAGATGTGCAAGTGACAGCATTGTGATTTGGTTAGTTGATCTCTTGCACTACAGGCTGCAGCAAGTGGGGTTTGGTAGTGGAAGGCAACGTATGATTACCCACTCTCTAATTCATGGTCTTAATAATGGGAAGAAAAGCAGGATTCCCAGGCTTCTTTTTCACAACTACTTATCTGTGCAATTGTAGTGTGAAAGCAGCCACAGAGAATGTATAAACAAATGAGTGTAGCTGGGTTCCAATAAAACTTTATTCAAGGACACTGACATTTGATTTTCAAATACTTTTCTTCATGAAATATTACTCTTCTTTCAAGTTTCTTCCACCATTTAAAAATGCAAAAGCCAGGTTTATTCCGAGGTATCTTACGGTTTATAGTGCTATTGTAAATGGAATCGTTTCTCTAATTTCTCTTTCTACAGTTGTGTTGTTAGTGTATAAGAAAGCAATTGGTTTCTGTGCATTGATTTTGTATCCTGCCACATTACTGAATTGCTGGATGAGTTCTAGTAATTTGGGGGTGGAGTCTTTTGGGTTTTCCACAAAAAGTATCATGTCATCTGTGAAAAGAGAGAGTTTGACTTCTTCTTTGCCAATTTGAATACCTTTTATTTCTTTTTGTTGTCTGATTGCTGTTGGTAGGACTTCTAGTACTATGCTGAACAATGGTGGTGAGAGTGGACATCGTTGACGTGTTCCTGATCTTAAGGGAAAGGCTCTCAGCTTTTCCCCATTGAGGATGATATTCGCTGTGGGTTTTTCATAGATGGATTTTATGACTTGAGGAATGTTCCCTCTATCCCTATACTCCGAAGAGTTTTAATCAGGAAAGGATGCTGTATTTTGTCAAATGCTTTTTCTGCATCAATTGAGAGGACCATATGGTTCTTCTCTCTCCTCTTATTAATGTGTTCTATCACATTGATTTGCGAATGTTGAACCACCCTTGCATCCTGGGGATAAATCCCACCTGGTCGTGGTGGATGCTCCTTTTAATGTATTGTTGGATCCTATTAGCTAGGATTTTGTTGATTGGAATCCATATTCATCAGGGATATTGATCTGAAATTCTCCTTTTTGATGGGGTCTTTGCCTGGTTTGGGGATTAAGGTAATCTGGCCTCATAGAATGAGTCTGGAAGCTTTCCTTCTGTTTCTTTTTTTGAAACAGCTTCAGGAGAATAGGTATTATTTCTTCTTTGAATGTTTGGTAGAATTCCCCAGGGAATCCATCAGGCCCTGGACTCTTGTTTTTTGGGAAGTTTTTGATCACTGCTTCAATCTCATTACTGGTTATTGGCCTATTCAGGTTGTCAATTTCTTCCTGTTTCAGTCTTGGGAGTTTATAGGTTTCCAGGAAGGCATCCATTTCATCCAGGTTGCTCAGCTTACTGGCATATAGTGTTGATAATTATTTCTAGTAATTGTTTCTATTTCCTTGGTGTTAGTCATGATCTCTCCCCTTTCATTCATAATTTTATTAGTTCAGTTCTTTTCTCTTTTCTTTTGGATAAGTCTGGCCAGTGGTTTATTGATCTTATTAATTCTTTCAAAGAACCAGCTTCTAGTTTCGTTGATCTGATCTACTGTGTTTCTGATTTTTAATTCATTGATCTCTGCTCTAATCGTAATTATTTCTCTTCTAATGCATGGCTTAGGCATCATTTGTTGCTTTTTCTCTAGTTCTTTAAGGTGTAGAGTTAGTTGGTGAGTTCAGGATTTTTCTATTTTTTTGAGTGAGGCTTGGGTGACTATGTATTTCCCCCTTAGGACCACCTTTGCAGTATCCCATAGGTGTTGGACCAATGTGTTTTCATTCTCATTGGTTTCCATGAATTGTTTAAATTCTTCTTTGATTTCCTGGTTGACCCAAACATTCTTGAGCAGAATGGTCTTTAGCTTCCAAGTGTTTGAATTTCTTCCAAATTTTTTCTTGTGATTGAGTTCCAGTTTTAAAGCATTATGGTCTGAGAATATGCAGGGAATAAACTCAATCTTTTGGTATCGGTTGAGACCTGATTTGTGACCCAGTATATGGTCTATTTTGGAGAAAGTTCCATGTGTGCTTGAGAAGAACGAATATTCTGTTGTTTTAGGGTGGAATGTTCTGTATATATCTGTGAGGTCCATCTGGTCCAGTGTGTCATTCAAAGCTCTTGTTTCTTTGTTGATTTTCTGCCGAGATGATCTGTCTATTGCTAAGAGTGGAGTATTGAGGTGTCCTACAATTAATGTATAGTTATTAATATGACTCTTTATTTTGGTTAACAGTTGGCTTATGTAGATGGCTGCTTTCATGTTGGGGGTGTAGATATTTACAATTGTTAGATCTTCTTGGTGGATAGACCTTTTAAGAATGATATAGTGTCCTTCTGTGTCTCTAACTACAGTCTTTAGTTTAAAATATAATTTGTCTGGTATAAGAATTGCTACCCCAGCTTTCTTTTGAGGTCCATTGGCATGGAAGATGGATCTCCATCCCTTCACTTTCAGTCTGGATGTGTCTTTGGAATAAACCTAACCAAAGAAGTAAAGGATCCATACTCTAGGAACTACAGAACACTCATGAAAGAAATTGAAGAAGACACGAAAAGATGGAAAAACATTCCATGCTCATGGATCGGAAGAATAAACATTGTTAAAATGTCTATGCTACCCAGAGCAATCTATACCTTCAATGCCATCCTGATCAAAATTCCAAGACATTTTCCAAAGTGCTGAAACAAACAATACTAAAATTTGTATGGAATCAGAAAAGACCCAGAATCGCCAAGGAAATGTTGAAAAAGAAAAACAAAGCTGGGGGCATCACGTTGCCAGATTTCAAGCTTTATTGCAAAGCAGTGATCACCAAGACAGTAAGGTACTGGCACAGAAACAGACATATAGACTGTGGAATGGAACAGAATAGACAGCCCAGATATGGACCCTCAACCCTACGGTCAAATAATCTTCGACAAAGCAGGAAAAAATATGCAATGGAAAAAAGATAGTCTCTTCAATAAATGGTGCTGGGAAAATTGGACAGCCACATGCAGAAGGATGAAACTTGACCATTCTCTAACACCATACACAAAGATAAACTCAAAATGGATGAAAGACCTCAATGTGAGACAGGAATCCATCAAAATCCTAGAGGAGAACATAGGCAGTAACTTCTTTGACATCGGCCACAGCAACTTCTTTCAAGATATATCTCCAAAGCCTAGTGAAACAAAAGCAAAAATGAACTTTTGGGACTTCATCAAGATATAAAGCTTCTGCACAGCAAAGGAAACAGTCAACAAAACAAAGAGGCAACCCACAGAATGGGAGAAGATATTTGCAAATGACACTACAGATAAAGGGCTGGTATCCAAGATCTATAAAGAACTTCTCAAACTCAACATCCAAAAAACAAATAATCAAGTCAAAAAATGGGCAGAAAACATGAACAGACACTTCTCCAAAGAAAGCATACAAATGGCTAACAGACACATGAAAAAATGTTCATCATCATTATCTGTCAGGGAAATTCAAATCAAAACCACATTGAGATACCACCTTACACCAGTTAGAATGGCAAAAATTGACAAGACAAGAAACAACAAATATTGGAGAGGTTGTGGAGGAAGGGGAACCCTCTTACACTGTTGGTGGGAATGCAAGTTGGTACAGCCACTTTGGAAAACAGTGTGGAGGTTCCTCAAAGAATTAAAAATAGAGCTACCCTATGACCCAAGAATTGCACTCCTGGGTATTTACCCCAAAGACACAGATGTAGTGAAAAGAAGGACCATATGCACCCCAATGTTCATGGCAGCAATGTCTGCAATAGCCAAACCGTGGAAAGAGCCGAGATGCCCTTCAAAAGATGAATGGATAAAGAAGATGTGGTCCATATATACAATGGAATATTACTCAGCCATCAGAAAGGATGAATACCCAACTTTTACATCAACATGGATGGGACTGGAGGAGATTATGCTAAGTGAAATAAGTCAAGCAGAGAAAGTCAATTATCATTTGGTTTCACTTATTTGTGGAACATAAGGAATAGCATAGAGGACATTAGGAGAAGGAAGGGAAAAATGAAGTGGGGGAGGGGCGCCTGGGTGACTCAGTCAGTTAAGCAGCTGCCTTCAGCTCAGGTCATGATCCTGGTGTCCTGGGATCGAGCCCCACATCTGGCTCCCTGCTCAGCGGAGAGCCTGCTTCTCCCTCTCCCTCTGCCTGCCACTCTGCCTACTTGTGCCCTCTCTCTATCTCTCTGTCAAATAAATAAATAAAATCTTAAAAAAAAAAAATGAAGGGGGGGGAATCGGAGGGAGAGATGAACCATGAGAGACTATGGACTCTGAGAAACAAACTGAGGGTTCTAGAGGGGAGGGGGGATGGGGAGATGGGTTAGCCTGGTGATGGGTATTAAAGAGGGCACGTACTGTGTGGAGCACTGGGTGTTATACACAAACAATGAATCGTGGAACACTACATCAAAAACTAATGATGTAATGTATGGTGATTAACATAGCATAATAAAATAAAAATAAAAAAACAAAAAAAACAAAAAAAACCCCACAGGTGTTGGGCTCAACTTGGCCTGAGAGCTGTGGTTTATCAACTCTTTAAATCATTCGCTTCTCAGTCTTCTTGATTTCTTTACTCCATTTTGTTGTGCTCAACCCAGAAAAACCTCAACACTGGATTGATACAATTGTGTGCTTTCCTTTCTCTCCTGCTCTTTATCTTTATTCTTTTAGTTAAGACCATCAGCTAATGGTTTACCTGTTTTCAATCTTGCCTACTAACCTGTTCACCACACTTTGACTTAAGTGATTTTTCTCTTAACTATTGAAAACTAGCATTTATGCTACAATTATGCACTTAGCTTTAATTATCTCATTTTTAAAAAAAGATTTTACTTATTTATTTGTGTGTGTGTGTGTGTGTGAGAGAGAGAGAAAAAGAGAGAGAGTACCTGTGCACAAGCAGGGAGATGGGTGGAGAGGTAGAGGGGGGAGGGAGAGGGAGAAAGAATTTTGGCATGGAGCCCAATACAGGGCTCGATCTCAAGACCCTGAGATCACGACCTGAGCCAAAGCCAAGAGCTGGGTGCTCAACCAACTGAGAAACCCACTCAGACACACCTGTCTCATCTTATATACAGAACAATCCTTGAGGTAATTACCATTATTGAAAAATAACTACACACAAATTAGTGGAAGAATTAGAAACTGGGTTTTCAGAATCTCAGCACAGTGTTACTTTTAACTCACTAGTTTACATCCTAAATTATAAATATTTTTGAATCATTAAAATATTTTGCCAGTTTTTGTGGATTGCATGAGGCATTTTGTGCTAAATATAAATAGCATATGTTATATTAAAACTAAAACAAAATCATGATTTACTATCAGATTGATTTACAAATACAAAACCATAATGACTAAATCTTCTTTCTAATGAATTTAGTGGAAGAAAATTATCCCAAAAATTCCTATTTGAGCTTACAGAAAATTTATCCTACACTTAGCTCAGGCACAGCTTTGCACATTTCTGAAAAATACTATAAATTTGTGCCTCTCAGTAAGAAAATGCTATTAAAAAAACAACTCTTCAAGATATTAATGACTGCCTCATACCAATGATATTTTAACTAGCCATGGAATAATTTGGCAACTGGTAATTTTGGGAGTGTGCAATGAAGATACTTTTGGTTTGATCCAATCAATTATACTAATTGATTCATCCAAGACATAAACTACATTTTAAAAATTTTATTTTAATTCCAGTATAGTTAACATACAGTGTGAAATTAGTTTCAGGTGTACAACATAATGATGTGACGATTCTATATATTACACAGGGCTCATCAAGTTGCCTAAGTGATCTTTCTAAATTGCTAATTTAATCTTGTCATGCATCCTGCTTAAAATTCCTCAAAGCCTATCTTATTGCTTTGTGATTTTGATCTTCTAAACTCATCCAGGTTCACCAAGACTCTGTTGTGTTCTCTCCCCTGTCCCTTACCACCATCTTTGGTCTTTGTTCCAGACGTACCAAAGTCTTCACAGTTTCATGAATATACCATTTGCTCTATGCCTTTAGTCTTGCTATGTGATCTTTCTTTCTTTCTTTTTTTAAAAAATATTTTATTTATTTATTTGACACAGAGAGACACAGTGAGAGAGGGAACACAAGCAGGGGGGTGGGAGAGGGAGAAGCAGACCTCCCATGGAGCAGGGAGCCTGATGCGGGCCTTGATCCTGGGACTCCCGGATCATGACCTGAGCTGAAGGCAGACGCTTAATGACTGAGCCACCCAGGCGCCCCGCTACATGATCTTTCTTGAATTCCATTTCCCTGTCACCATCTGTATAACTCCTCTCAGTCCTTGAAAATTTAGCTCACCTGTCAATATGTTCTTATTGCAAGGGGCCTTCTTCAACCCTCCCTTGCCATTATGTCTGATTTAAATGTCTTTTTTAAGCACTAAATTTGAAGGTAGAGGCTCTCTTTATGACTAAACTCAGGGGCCTAGACACAGTCCCAAACACACACACACACACACACACACACACACACACACACCCCAGAGGCATTGAATGAAATTAGCACAGCTTTAGGGTAAGAAGGAATGAGTTGCAAATATTACAGGTGTCAGACAAATTATGAAACTATGCTATAGATCAGGAGAGATGTGGTGACAGTCTGTACTAATGCCCACAGCAAAAAGGATAGATGGGAAACAATTTGTATGTAGAATTGATAGGAACTTTCACAGCAGAAGAAGTGAGAGAGAAGGAGAACTTAAAGATTCAAACTTTCTGGTCCTCACATTTTTCATCTTAAAAAAAAAAAAAAGACTTGGATTAGTTCCAAGGTTTCTGATTCCATGACTCTAAGCTTCTAAGCCTGGTAGGTATCATGAATTTGGCTTTGGGGTTGTAGGGTTTAGTGTGTTGATGAAATATCCACATGGGGAAGTACTAGTGGCAGGAATATACAGGAACAAATGCACAGGAAGAATAACTTGGACAATATCCTTCAACTGTAGAGGAGAGCTGGAGTTCTATGAGTCAGTTCATTCATCAAGTGGTAGAGCTGAGGGAGAAGAATATGGAACCTCGGGGCATGCTTACATTTCAGGTTTGAGAGTGAAGGAGACTAGGTAAAGAAGTTCTCAACGGGACTACAGAACAAAGAGAAGGTTCTGTTTTGGTTTGTTTTAGGATGGTGGATGCATATTTTAGTTTAAGGAAAAATAGGGAGAGAGTCTGAAGACTCTAGAGAGGAGACAGTTGATAGAGCCAGGTTCTGGAGGAAGTTGGAGGAAATGGGACTGAGGACACAAGTAAATGGTTGGATTAGGATGGAGGAAAGCATGTCTTCTTCTATAGGAGGTGGGAAGGTAAATGAAGTTATAGAGGTATTTCGAGGTGGAGAAAGGGAGAAGATGAGGCAGCTTCCATTTTTTTCCAGAGAGTGAGAGAGGCAAAGGGTATTTGGAATCCTAAAGCTACAGAAAATGCTTTGGAATAGTTCATGTGTGGAAAGGGATAGGGGTCAACTGAAGATGACATGAGTATTTATTTATTTTTAAAAAAGATTTATTTATTTATTTGAGAGAGGGAGGAGAGGGAAAGGCAGAGGGTGAGGGGTAGAAAGAGAATCTCAAGCTGACTCCCCACTGAGCGTAGAGTCCAACACAGGGTTGATATCAAGACCCCGAGATCATTACTGAATCTAAATCAAGAGTCTGATGCTTAACTAACTGAGCTACCCAGGCATCTCTGACATGACTGTTTATTAAATGTGATTATGGGAGGAGGCAGGAAAGATGGGGCAGGTGGTCTTTCCCTCTGTCCTGAGGTACTTTAAGAGCAAGTGGATGTCTATGGAGCAGTTTTTGCTTCTAAGATGTCTGAGCTCAACGAGGGTATAAATTAAAGACATGATTTTGTTTGGAATGGAAATGAGATCATTAGAACACAAAAATAGGAAGGAAGAGCTTGCTCTGGGATTCCCCAGTTCAGTTCTGGTGAACAGACTCCAGACCAAAGCTGGGGTGGGGATGGGGGCTGGTGTGGATTATGAAGGGACAAATAGTGCTGCCTAACAGATCAGTCTTTGGAGAGTTAGAGAGTGCTCACAGCCACTAACTATACTTAAACAAAGACTGGAAGATCATTGATAAGGGTTATTGCACATATATTTGTCACTTTGGAGGCAGAGATTACAGATCACCACTAAATTCTTTTTTCCCTGAGGTTTTATCAATAGGTTGTATATACAACTCCCATACATTCTAAAGAAGAGCAGAGCTCCGTGCTATCACATTCAACATCACACTGATTCAGATACTTCAAAGCTGAATCATATATATCAGGTTTAACCACACTCAGAAATCTTCACAAAGCTTGCTTATCTCCTATGATGGATGACAAATTGATCCCTAGAATGAGCACAATGAAACACAAAGGAATTAGCTTCAAACAGCATGCCGTTATGAAGCAACATACTGTATGGAGTCCTATGCCTCTGATTTTGAATCTTGATTCTATTGTGTGTGTGGATATTTTAAGTTTGCTATATAATTGTATAACCTGTGACCTTGGACAAGTTACTCCTTAAGCCTCAGTTTCTTTTTTTTTTAAATTTTAATTTCATTTATTTCAGACCCATTCAGTTTTAGGTCTGGGGACGGGAGCATGATGTCTCTTTGGCTTAGGCTACTGGGGTCCACAACATCCACAACTGTGTAGTCCTTGGGGAGCACTGTGGAGGTTCCACATGGCTGCAAGGGCTGTTGGGATCCTCAGTGGCACCTCCTACTCCAGTGGCTGGGGACTGGACAAGTGGCAGTGGTGCAGAGCCAGCGGGATGCAAACACGCAGCTGTGCGGAGCAGCTGCAGGTGCCTGTACAGTGTCAGGGTCTGGTTGGAGACACACACATCGTGGTGGGGATCAGGGCCAGCAGCAGGGGTGCACCGACGGATGAAGATGTACTAGGTGCTCTGGCTGTTGGCTTGCACTTCTGTGGCCAGAAGTTTTCCCTATGGGCATGCACACAACAGTGGGGGCCAGTGAAGGGAGTCAGGCTGTGTCGTGCAAGTGCACAGCTGGAGGGACTAGCTGTAGGTAGACCCCGTGGTACAAGCCAGTGGCAGGAAATATGGCCAGAGTTGGGCCCACAAACAGCTGTGGGGGCACTGGCTATTGACATGCGTAATTGTGTCTGTAGGGTCTTGCCATGCGTACATAGCAATGGAGGTCAGTGTGAGGAGCCTGGCTAAGGGTGTGCAGGTGCACAGCTGGAAAGGCTAGCTGAAGGTGAGCCTGGTAAGGCAGGCCGGTGACAGGCCAGGAGACAGGGCTGAATCCAGCCTCACGAGCAGCTGTGAGGGCCTGGCCCGTCAGTGTGCCCTTCCATGGCTGTGGGATGTTACTCCACGCAAGCCGGCAGCCGTGGAGGCCACTGATGGGAGTCAGGCTGGAGGCATGCAGGCCCACAGCTGGAGGGGCTGGCCCTCAATGTGCACATCCCAGTGGGGGGTCAGCCATGGGGTCTAGGCTGACATCTTGCACTTGCACAGTTGTAGAGGTGTGGGAAACTGAGTGTGGATCATGGGCTCTGGAGAGGGGTTATGGAGGGAGAAAATGGGGAGGGACTCAGGGGGCTGGCATCTGTGAATATGAATACTTGTGGGGCAAAACCCAGTGAAGTCAGCAGGGCATCTGCAGTGGCTGGCTTTTGTTTTTTTCAAGGCTAAAAGCTGCTGCGATCCTGTGCAGAGTAGGTCACCGGGGACTCTATGTAACTGTTCTCATTGCATGGACCCTGCTCTCCTTCCTTGTTTCTAGCCATCTCTATATGTTCCAGCTTTGCTGGACTCTGGGTGCAGTAAAACTGAAGCAGGTCCTTGATGTAGTGACCTGAAAGGCTGGGGAAGCATGTTGTCCACTTTGCTCTCACTTTCCCTACAAGGGGAACTCCTTCTGGTTGGGAAGTTCCCTCTTGGTGCTGAGCAGTGCTGGTGTGGCCCACTTTTCAATTGGATTGTTTGTGTTCCTATTGTGGAGCTTTAAGAATTTTTTCAGGTATAGTTTGGGTAATAGTCCTTTATCAGATGTGTCTTTTGCAAATATTTTCTCCCAGTCTGTAGCTTGTCTTCTAATTCTCTTGATACTGTTTTTCACAGAGAGAAGTTTTTTAATTTTAATGAAGTCCAGCTTGTCAGTGATTTCTCTGATGAATTGTTTCTTTGATGTTGTATAGAGAAAGACATTGTCATGCCCAAGGTCATCCAGGCTACCCCATTTACCTTCTAGCAGTGTATAGTTTTGCATTTTACATTTAGATCTATAATTCATTTTGAATTAATTTTTTTGAAAGATGTAAAGTCTGTTTCTAGAATCTTTTTTTTTTTTTTTTTGCATGTGGATGTCCAGTTGTTCTAGCACCAATTGTTGAAGAGACTATATTCCATTGTATTGCTTTGCTCATTTGTCAAGTATCAGTTGACTGATATTTATGGGGGTCTATTTCTGAGCTCTCTATTCTATTTTATTGATCTATTTGTCAGTTTTTTCACCAATACCACACTGTTTTGATTCCTGTAGAATATACTAATGTTTTGAAGTCAAGTAGTGTCAGTCCTCCAACTTTGTTCTTCAACATTGTGCTGGCTATTTTGGGTCTTTTGCCTTTCCATAAAACCAGTTTGTTGATATCCATAAACACTTGTTGGGATTTTGATTGGAATTGCATTGAATGTATAGACCAAGTTGGGAAGAACTGAAATCTTGACAATATTGAATCTTTCTATTCATGAACATGGAATATCTCTCCATTTATTTATTTCTTCTTTGATTTTGTTGATCAGAATTTTGTAGCTTTCTTTATAAAAATCTTGTATATAGTTTGTTAGATTTGTACCTAAGTATTTCATTTTTGGGGGTGCTAACATTAATGGTGTTGTGTTTTTAATTTCAAATTCCACTTATTCATTATTGGCATAGAGAAAAGCAACTGACTTTCATATATAAACCTTGCATCTGCAACCTTACTATAATTGTGTATTTGTTCCACTTTTTTGTTGTTGACTTTTTTTTTTTAAAGATTTTATTTATTTATTTGACAGAGAGAGAGAAAGAGGGAGAGCGAGAATGCGAGGGCACAAGCAGCAGAGGGCGAGGGAGAAGCAGATTTCCTGCTGAGCGGGGAGCCTGACATGGGACTCGATTCCAGGACCCTGGGATCACGACCTGAGCCGAAGGCAGAAGCTCAACCGACTGAGCCACCCAGGTGCCCCTTGTTGTTGATTCTTTTGGATTTTCTACATAGACAGTCATGTCATTTGTAGACAAAGACGGTTTTATGTCTTCCTTCTCAAACTGTATACCATTTATTTCCTTTTGTCACCTTATTGGGAGTGTGTGTTTTCACAGAAAACATTGTGGGGTTGGTAAAAATTGGAAGTGACCAGTTCTGAAAAAAAAAAAGCAGAAATGAACATGCCCACCTTCACTTCAATCCTCTAACACACCGTTGGTCTCTGTCATAGCCTTGACACCACTGACTTGAGGATTTGTTGACTTATCTGTTCTCTGCTACAGACTCTGAGCTCACTAAGTGCAAGGAGAATTTCTTTTGTTTGCTTTATGTCAGTCCCTGGCACTGTGTCTTACACAATATTCACACTCAGGAATTGTTTGTGGAATGAATACATGAAGTGACTCATGAGGAAACAAAAACATATATGGTTAGAACAGATTAATTCTGCCTTTTCCATGGGAATTCTCTGGGGAAAAAAAAAAAAAAGATTCTGAAAGAGAGTTTCTCAGCAGATCTCCTCTCAATAAGTGAGCTTTTTTTTTTTTTTTTTTTGTGGTTAAGTACCTCATTTTCTCAACCCCCAGGCTTTAACTAAGATAAAAGTTTTGAAATGCATAAAAGTTTCAGAGTGTCCCCCAAGGGTAGATTTTGCAACACCAAGGTGCTAAGCAGCTCGTAGCGGGTCAGGAAAATAAATTTATGCCCGAAGTAACTTGTCTGATGCCAGCAACTAATGGAGGCATCAGGGAGAAGTGGGCTTAGTGGTCATGTTATGGTTCAGATGATACGATATTTTCTTTCTAGCAAGTTCTATCAGCTAATCAGTTGTGTGTGTGTATGTGTTCCAACATTGCACTGCTTGAAAATTACATACCATGAAGTATGGACCCTCAAATTGGCTTGCATGGATTTCTCTACTGGGGGAGGATGGAAGAGAAACCCAGAGGGAGTCTGCCATGTGCCTTGTCCCTGTATTTTAGCTGAGAAAACAAAACACAAAAGTTAAGGCAATGTGTGTGTGAGTTGTGAGGCAGAGTGGTGAGCTCCATAAGACCAGCTCAAAGGCAAAGTTCCTGGGGGACAACGGACATAGCTAGGGCAAGAACTTGGGTGGGTTCCTTTGCAAATAATTTTCCATTTTAATGATGTGGCTTTTTCCATTTTCACCATTGTAAAAATAATATATACTTCCTATAAAAAATCTAGAGATTTTTAAAATTTTTTAAAAAAATAGAGAAAAATCTACTCATAATTTCACTAAAGGCAATCAAAATCACTGATGTCATTTTGATATGTTTCCTTGCAATCTTTTTTTTTTTTTTACTTTTTGAAAAAACCATAGCTATGATCATATTTCTTCTATAACTATTCTCTGACCTATCTTCTCTCTTTAGCTCCTTTAATCCATTGAGCTCTTGATTTTTTTTTTTTAAGATTTTATTTATTTATTTGACAGAGACACAGCGAGAGAGGGAACACAAGCAGGGGGAGTGGGAGAGGGAGAAGCAGACTCCCCACTGAGCAGGGAGCCCTATGCGGGACTCGATCCCAGGACCCTGGGATCATGACCTGAGCTGAAGGCAGATGCTTAAAGACTGAGCCACCCAGGCGCCCCTGAGCTCTTGATTTTCGTTAAGATTCCCATTTATCTCCTTTTGTAGTTCCCACTTCTCTCCTAAAACTCTTCATCTTCTCATTTATTTTCTTGAACACATTCAACATAATGATAATATCGGGTCTCCTCTGTGTCTGTCTACTCCGTTCTTCTATTCTATTGTGGTTTAATCTGTTTCACTGTCATTTTTCTTTTATTTTTTGGTCAATTCTTATCTTTCTGTATGCTGGTTTTACTTATTTTTTTATGCATGTGTTGGACCTTTTGTTGAAAAATTGTAGAGATGATTTGAAGTTATGGATGATATCTTCCTACTGAAAAGATTCGCTTTTGCTTCTGGCAGGATGTCAGGTGTGGAATTATCATCCAAATCCAATCAGGAAATGAGCTGTTGAAGCTGGGCTTGAGTCCTTGGAAGTCGACTTCTACTTCGCTCTTTTTTCTTGGTTGTAGTCCTTCCTGTGTCATAACCAAAAGCCTAGAATATTTTCCAGGGACCTGTCTTTTTTGTGGCCCTAAACTTCAATTTTTATATATCCCACCCTTGTGAGAAACTCCGTTCAGTTTCTCTAATTCCGTTGCTGCTTTGAACTGACAAATGCCCTCAGAAGGAACGCAACACCAAGTACCAGATTCATTTCTCGGAGTTTCCCTTCTCTGCCGGATTTTGATTCACAAGTCCTCAGTGACTTTGTAGCTGTCAGGTATGTGCACACAGATATTTCTAAGCAGAATTGTTTTTATTTAATTTTAAGCAGAGGGAAAAAAACCAGAAGCAGGAAAGCAGGGGACCAGTGTGTGGGCATGTATGGGAAGTCACAGCAAACATCAAGTGTAAGGGTATTGGCATCGATACTGCTCGATGCTGCTTGTGTCCTCAGCACAAGCATCTCGTTCATAGGATGAATCTGATTTCACATCTTTCCATCCTTTCAATATGGAGAACTCTCTCCTAGGCTTAAAGGAGATATGCTTCGGTAGTAGAAGCATCCGTTGATGTGAATGTCGCCTAATATGGCTAATCCTTATAACGATCTTAACCCTTGAGCTTCAGTGTTCCTATCCTGAAATTTACCAAGGGTATTCAATATTTGCTCTGGGTCTGTGAAAGGACTAAGTGAGATAATGTGTGCGAAAACACTGAGTAAATTTTAGAGTGACACTCAGATATAAATGTTGGCTCTCATTTGTGCTTCCCCCCAATTCCCGGATTTCTTAGAATCTTTATGAAAAATCCAGCCCAAATGACACTAAGGCTTGCACATTAGGACTTGCACTGACAAAGGCAAAGCTTGCTTAATCACAAAACAGTCACGAGTTTGGAAAAGCTTGGCTTTTTTGTTTTTTTGTTATCTATAAAACATGTCTTATTAATGCTTGGGTCTTATCCTCTGAAAATAAATGTAATATTGCTGTTGTCATCATTATGAAATCTGCTGTATTATACCTGCTGAATGATTCTTTGCTCAATTCAGTTTAAATGGAATGAAAGCCAAAACTTTTTTCCTTTTCACTCATAGATTGTTGACCTGAAAATTAAATGGAAGCAAGAATCAATGAGCAGTCGGCTTTGAGTGCTGGAAAAGGAGGTTTTAAAGACAGTGGTTTCAAAAATATCTCATACTAGGCTGGAAACTGTATTTTAGACCAAGTAAAACAAAAACTAACTGGCTGTTAGTGGTTATCAATAAAATATTTTCTTTTCTTTTTTAAATATTTTATTTATTTGAGAGAGCGCACGAGTGCACAAGTCGGGGGAGGGCAAAGGGAGAGGGAGAAGCAGACTCCCTGCTGAGTGTGGAGCCTGATGTGGGGCTCCATTCCAGGACCCCGGGATCATGACCTGAGCCGAAGGGAGACGCTTAACTGACTGAGCCACCCAGGTCCCCCAAAGTGTTTTCTTATATAAAATTTCACCAATGAAAATACTACTCCCCAAGATATCCCTGATTTATTTGCTGACTCTTCATTCCAGATTAAAGGTAAAATACTATCCAATTTGCTATCTTTTTCATTAACTATTACCATTCATCATGTACCTTTTTTATACAGGGCACTCATTTTAGTGCTGGGTTTCAAAAAAAAAAAAAAAATACAAGATCTATACCATGCCCTTAAAGGACTTCAATAGAGTTGGAGGGATAGGCTATGTGTAGAAACATATATAAATAGTAAGTAAGGCATTATGGATTATCACTCGTACAGGGGTATGTTTGCTTAGATGTTGAAGTCCTCAGCCAGGGTGATCTGGGGGAGAGTCACGGAGGGGATATGAGTTGAGCTGGGCTTTGAAGTTGTTAGAAATTAGTTAGGTGGGTATAATGAGGGATGGGATTCCAAGCAGATGGGACAGTATGAGTAAAGGCCTAGAGATAGGAATTCAAATGGCACAATGAAGGTCCACACAACGAAAGCACTGGAAGGTAAGTCCCAAGAGAGCAAGGCCTTTGTCTATTTTGTTCACTGCTGTATCTCAGTACCTAGATCAGATCCTGGCCCATGGCATATGCTCAATAAATATCAACTGATTGCAGGGTTAATCAGAGACTAAGGAGCCCACTAGTTTGTGTGGTATAGGAGTCTTTGTAAGAGGTTTTCAAGGAGAAAACAGGAAGCTGAGATCTCCAGGGTACCGAGGTCCTGTCTGAGAGTTCTTGTCCTTCAGGTCACATCAGAGGGTTGCATCTCAGGCTGGTGCCATTTGGATTATGCATGTGGGGAAAGGAGAGGAACATCAGTCAGCAAGAACTTCCTATCATATTTGGGCCTTTCTGAATGGCAGTTCTCCCATCCTCACTTTATTCTGAGTTGTTGTTGTTGTTGTTGTTTTTGTATCAGTAGCAGAGGCTTTGTGTAGAAGCTTTAACAGGAGCTAAAACTTAGAAATGACATACAGCTCAATTAATGAAAGGCCTTTCTTGAGAGTGGGACAAATCAGCCCATGGAAAAAGAAAACTGCTAAGTCTGATGCCCTTGCAAATGCAGGCATTGGATAGGTGGTTTGAATCCTTTGTGGAACCAGTGACGACTGAGAAAGTTGATACCAATTCTTTGAGAACATGTCACCTTAACCTCGCTTCCTTTTGGGATGGGGTTGCTAGACTGATAAGCCAGGACATACGCATCAGCGCTTGCTTCATTCAATTCAATTTTCTGCTGAATAGCCTGTGAATGGAAAGGGAAAACTATCTTGAATCTTGAGCCTTGGATTCGCCCTCAACTGAACCCAGCCAGGAGTTGCTCAGCTGGAGTAATGGAAGAGCTTAGGTAGTCACAATAATGGTATTAAAGCTCACTTCCAGAGCCTGAAATCTGGGGAATAATGACATGCTTTATGGACAACTAAAAAATAGGAAAGCCAAACTTTCCAAACCCACAAGGTAGCTTCATGCCAGCTAGGCTTTTGACAAAGTTCTTTTCATTTCTCAGTTGGAGAAGTAGGATAACAAAGTTAAATAAAGTCATAAATGGCTGAAACACTGGGCTGCACTGTAAGAATGTTGATTTGTGACCAGGCTAGTCATGAACATGATGTGCCTGAGGATTCTTTGTGCTATGTCCTGCTTGATATTCTATCAGTGGCTTCAATGAAGACAGAGAAGCTGGCTTATTTTATTTTTCCATAAGTCTGCAGTATAAGGTTAGATGTGGGGAGATACTTATAATGTAATAATATGCCATCCTTCTTTAGCTTTAATTTTGTTGCCGTAAAAATAAATTGGAACCATATGTCTATAAAACCCAAATGCACCGGCTCAGATGTTCTGAGGAACTGTCATGCTCACTACCCTCCTCAGAGAAAAGTCACTGCAAATGATTTGTACCATGTATCCCTTGTGCGTGGACTCCGTGGATTGGTGCCTTGCTCAAGGGGAACTTGGGTGACTCCTGGGGAGAAGTCTGCCCAGTGCGGGTGATTTATATTGGACAATGACTAAGAGACCTGAAGTGAGTCTCTCTAATGGGGATTTTTATGTGAGAAACAGATGATCCACAGAGGTCAGCAGCACAATTTGAGAGCACAAAGACGGTGGGGAACATAAGCCGTAAGGCAGGAAGAATGTGGAGTCAGCACAGTGGAGACTCAAAAGAAGCAAAGGGAATAAGAGGAAAAGAAGCCTGAAGGATAGAGAGAGATAGAGAGAGAGATTTGGGACATAAAAGTTGCCATTATGTCCTGAACCACTTTCCAGCTTCCACGAATCTGTGTTTTTTTATGTGCCATTTCTACCCCGGGTCTGTAGCAAAACACCATGCTGGTTGAGGTAACCCGAGTGTTCCTTGAAAACCTGAAAGATCCCAAAGACTTTGAATAGAAGGAGGTGAGTTGTCCATCAACTGTCCAGGGTTTTGGATATAGTTTATATCCGAGCCCATGCAAAGGTGTTTTGAGGAGATTGGTCCTTTTGGTGACATAACAAATCAAACAGAGATGGTGTTTTGTCAGGGAAGCTGAGCTTGTTTCATCGACCCTATAAAGAAGTTTTCCATTTATTTTGACCAGACTGGACACTCAAACACTCTTTTTTTTAAATTATGTTATGTTAATCACCACACATTACATCATTAGTTTTTGATGTAGTGTTCCATGATTCATTGTTTGCGTATAACACCCAGTGCTCCATGCAGAACGTGCCCTCTTTAATACCCACCACCAGGTTAACCCATCCTCCCACCCCCTCCCCTCTAGAACCCTCAGTTTGTTTTTCAGAGTCCATCGTCTCTCATGGTTCGTCTCCCCCTCTGATTCCCCCGCTTCATTCTTCCCCTCCTGCTATCTTCTTCTTCTTCTTTTTTTTTAAACATATAATGTATTATTTGCTTCAGAGGTACAGATCTGTGATTCAACAGTCTTGCACACTTCACAGCACTCACCAAAGCACATACCTTCCCCAATGTCTATCACCCAGCCACCCCATCCCTCCCGCCCCCCCAACCACTCCAGCAACCCTCAGTCATATGATACATGTCTTTCTCTGATTGACTTATTTCGCTCAGCATAACACCCTCCAGTTCCATCCACGTCATTGCAAATGGCAAGATTTCATTCTTTTTGATGGCTGCATAATATTCCATTGTATGTATATACCACATCTTCTTTATCCATTCATCTGTCGATGGACATCTTGGCTCTTTCCACAGTTTGGCTATTGTGGACATTGCTACTATAAACATTGGGGTGCACGTACCCCTTCGGATCCCTACATTTGTATCTTAGGGGTAAATACCCAGTAGTGCAATTGCTGGATCGTATGGTAGCTCTATTTTCAACTTTTTGAAGAACCTCCATACTGTTTTCCAGAGTGGCTGCACCAGAACACTCAAACACTCTTAAAATATCTTAAGTTTGACTTCAAATTCAGATTAACCATAAACAGTATCCAGACCAGCATATCGTCCTCTAACTTTCAATAGCTTTTTGAGAAACTTCAGCGTTATGTGTTCCTCTGAGTGAGGCTGACAATCTGCAGCTCCATGAGATATGAGGCACCTTTTGGTACAATGTTGGCATTTGCATCTATTTTCTTAAATCTCATGAAAGAAAATGGTGTCATGAGGGAAGGCAGGGGTACACAGAAAGAAATTCTCTTTTCTTTAGGGCTAAAGGGTATCCATACTCCATTTCTCTTGGCTGCATGAAAAGAGAGAAATGGGATTTCATCCTTTTTACCTTTCTCTCCTGATAGTTCTCTTCTTTCATTCCTTGACCCTAAAATGTTGAGCAATGGGGGAGACAAAGGAAATAGAAAGCAAAAAAGGGGATATCAGATTGGAAATGTCAGCTCCATTCATGAAGTAGGATGGGATGAGATAGGATGAGGGCCTGGGACCTCAGGGGGAGAGCGAGTCATGGACGTGGGATAGACAGTGGGAGAACCCCACTGTTACCACTCAGGGGGACAGGGACATCTCGAATCAGAAAAACTGGATCCAGGCATTGTTATGGAGATCTTTTTGCTGGCATCTCTTGATATAAATGTTCATTAAGGCCTTTCAGGGTTCCTCATAGCAGACAGTCTGCTGCTTTAGGATGTCCTTCCCTGCTGAGAAGTTAGTGTCCAAAGTTCCTTTTCCAGTTAATAATTAATTTTTATAACATACGCATCTTCTCAGCAAATTGTCCATCTGCCTCAAAGTCTCTGCCTCTGGAAAATTGTGTCTCAAGTATATGGTTACTGGATTCCCATTAGCTGTGTAGACTCAGCTTCTGGAGAGTGAGGCAGAGGGCAAGGCATTAAATCTGTGTGTAGACTCAGTCTAGGCAGGCGCAGGAGCCCAGGGAAGCTGCACACCCTCCTGCCCTCATTCGCTTATTTCTGAGTATTTTAAGCGACTTCTGAATGTTGGGTCCCATGCTAGAGAAATAATAATGGGGATATATAATCATGAGCAAAACAGACATGGCTTCTCACCTTGTGGGGTTTACGGTCAAGGTGGGACAGAGGGCACCAACATTGCCCTAAGGAAGTACAGTTCTTACTCAACCTGGACGTCTGCTGTGCTCCCTACAGGAGCAGGAGCGAGGCCAGGGGTGGGACACGCCTTGATGAGATGAGAGTCCTGGAGCCCATTAAAGGACATTGATGTGTGTTTCTCAGAGTTGTTTTCATGTTAGCCAAGGAGTGATCACATGTGTGCAAGTGTGTGTGTGTGTGTGCGCGCGTGTGTGTGTGTGTGTAGGAAGGACTATTTATAGTTACGTGGTTTTTTAAATCAATACTTAGTTTATTAAGGTCACAAATGAAAAAAACCTATTTTTTCTTAAGGTTTTAAGTTCAACTTATAAACTTTGTTATTCTACCAGAATTTATTAAATATTTATGTAAGAGTAAGAATAATTACCTTTCCATGTACATTAATGATGTTCAATAAATTAATAAGTTTAATGGATCGATTTCCCTTAAACAATTAACCCCATTTACAAACCTAATTAATTTATATCTTTTAAATATCTTTGTGCACATTAAAATGCAATTTGTCTGATTCTCTTAAATGCATCAAATGCTTGAAAGGGCAAACTTATGCACCCAGAAAACAACATCTCCTTGGTTTCAGGACAGCTTTTGTAAATCAAGTAATACATGTTTATAAATGTTATAAATCAAGTTTGGTTAAGCATGCAAACTGTTACAAAGAAACGTGTTTACACCTTTTACATGAAAAGCACAGGTCTGGGGTGTGTGTGTGTGTGTGTGTGTGTATGTGCGTGTTTCCAGCACCACTGAGCAATTCTCCAATCCCCCACTGACACTGAGCGGCTGTCCTACAATGTAACTTGGTTCTGACACTGGAGTTCTCAGTTCGCTACTGGGGATAGCGTCAGCTCCCATCACAGGCCCAGTGTGTCACTGTGCTTCTGACTGACTGGCTGCAAAAGTCTGGCTCCTTCCCAGGGAAGAGGAAGCGCAGTTTTCAATGACTCTAGGCCAATAGAAAAAATTCAGCCCTCAAGAGGAGAGTTGTAGGGCTGTGCCTCTGTCCTCCCCAGCCCACGAGGGCCCTAGTGGGCCACAGCACAAACGACCCTGGATATCACTCACCGGGGACACTGCCATTCTTGTACATTTGGGGGGTTAACAAAGAGACCCTGTGGCATGGGATTGCAGAGCAAGGATGAGGGATTGATAATGCAGATTCATTTAGCGACAGTAACTTCTTGGTTGTATTCTCAAAAGTTATGAATGATCCTTTTGCTCACCTGCTGGCCTGACTTTCTCCTGCCCACAGACCAGGAGAAAGGGAAATCAACATTGAGTGGAATGATTCTCAAAAGAAGGAAAACCTTCTGGGGCTGGCTCAATACTTAATCAAGAGGATTGAAAAGCACTGATTTAATTAATTATCCTGAAGTTCCTTTGGAGGGGTCTGTGCAGGATCGTCTGAATGAGGGCTCCAGAATACACCCAGCACCCTCAGAGAGGATGTGCATATCCGCTGCCACACGGCAGGCCCTAAAATGGGCATCAGCACCCACTGGATTTCCGGTGGAGGCTCATTCAGGAAGTCACATGCTGTAGGACAGCTGCAGAGGATGACAGTGGCGGCAGCTGACTCTGTGAATACAGACAAGGGGCAAGATGCTGGCTTCATGGATATTTGCTTCACCAAGATAACTGGAGAGCTTTTTCTTGGCCATGTTACATCATCCCGGAGTCTCTATGCTCAAGCTGCTCCTCGGAGAATGCAGAGCCATGATGCTAGTTATCTTGATGTCCATGGCCAATTCCAAGCAGCAGTTTATAACACCTTAGAGGTGTTCATTCATATTAATTCGAGATCATTCCTGCCACGAATCTTCTCTTTAAGACTACTTTCCCTTTACCATTCCTAGTACCCTAAAAGCAGGCCCATGTAATGTACTTGAATTACTATCGTGCATCCTCGTGTCCAATTGCTCCCTGCTCCACCCACTTTGGGTCCCACTGTCAAGAGAGTTTTGAAAAAACACCACTACCCTGCTCTGTAAGCCATAGTGGCTTCCCGTTACTTACAGCATAAAAATCAAACCACTCAGGCTTCTAAGGACTTCAGTGTCTGGTCCTGCCCTCCTACCCATCGCTGCTCTGGAGGGCTGTTCTTCTTCCATGAACTCACTAGACCCCACTCCACACTGGGCTCCTACCCAGGGCTTGTGCTGTGTCTTGTGACCTCTTAACCTCTTCCAGGAAGCCTTTCTAACCACTCTAGGTCATGCTAACTTGTTCATTTATCCATTCGCACATTCACTCACTCACTCACTCAATTTATGGAGCATCTTTCATATTCCATGCACTGCCAACATCTGGATACACATTCATAACCCCTTGATCATCAAGGCTACTGTGTACACATTTGTGCAGTTTGCGCCCTCACAAAGGGACAGAGGTGGCCAATAACATTAGAAATCAAGCCCAATATTTTTGTAACCCACTCCCCTTGCCTCCAGGCCTTCCTCTCTCTTCTCTTCCTCAGTTTCGGCCAAGCATCAATAAGGAATTACTGCCCCAGGACAAATCTTATTGTTTTTCTCATTACTGCTCTTTGTATGAGTCAGGGTGCTGTGACTTTGTTAAACTGACGTTTGTTAAGTAGAACCCCGAGGTGTCACATGGTAAGCTGTGGTTCAAGGGACCACAGGAGAGGCCTTGAGGGCCATGTGAGAAGGTCAGGGCAGGGTGCAGGCAGAGAGGGGCAGAGGATGGGAACACGTCTTTATCAGGGTCCATGGGTGGAGTGCTTTAGGGTTCTCAGGTTAAGGCCAGATCGGTTAGTCCAAACCCCAAAGAGCGGGGTTTTGGTAAATTCCACAGGGGTCTTACAAGGGCGAGGCTATGGGAGGCAGGGGTGATTGTTGATCGCAAAGGCTGTTGGGGAGTCACTTCGGGGACTTACATTTGCTTGTGATGCTGTGGCTGCTATCTAGGGCATGCCTTGGATGAGGGGGCTGGTGTTGGTTTGAAGTCCCTGCAGGCTGCTTGGCTAAACAGAATGGATGCCACACCATGGAGTAGCTTAGCTCAACTCTCAGCACACCGTGTGGGAAGCAATCAAAAGATTCACTTGGCTGGGATTTTGAGGGGATTTCAATACTGGTGCTAATTTCAGAGGAAGGGCAGGTGAAAGGAACCCTCAAGGGGAGTTGAGGCGTAGGGGAGGAACAACAGCCAGGAATCTGTCACCCGAAGAGGGTCTTGCAGCAAGTGCCTCCATTGGGTGCCATTGGAGGGAAGTTTCTAGGTCTCAGCACTGTGGTTGTTTGGGAGCAGATGGTTCTGTATTGGGGTATTTGGTAGTGTCATCCCTAGCCTGTTACATGCCAGTAGACACACCCACCTACCTAGTCATGACACCCCAAAATGTCTCTACACTGGCCAAGTGTCCCCCAGGGGGCCAATTCACTCTCCAGCTGAGAGCCACTATCATAAAGGGAATATTCTCTGCCAGAACCCCCTCCTCCCAGCACAGAGCCCCGGGGTGGGAGGAAAGAACCTGATGTCTCACTCAGCCCTCTCCTCATCTCCTGTTTACCAGTCACTGCTGAACCCGGACAGAAGCCAGAGGACAAAGTTTTATGCCCTTCAGGAAGCTCCTTTCTTTTAATTTTTTTTTTTTTAAAGATTTTATTTATTTATTTGACAGAGAGAGACACAGCGAGAGAGGGAACACAAGCAGGGCGAGTGGGAGAGGGAGAAGCAGGCTCCCCGCAGAGCAGGGAGCCTGATGTGGGACTCGATCCCAGGACCCTGGGATCATGACCTGAGCCGAAGGCAGTTGCTTAACCGACTGAGCCACCCAGGCGCCCATCCTTTCTTTTAACTTAAGACAAAATCCCAACAGGTAATTAGACCTGCAGCTCTGAGTCAGGATGGCGACAAAAGCCATTCATTCACCGACTCCTGACTGCTGATGAAGATTGTCTCTGACAGCCCAGAGATGGGTTACTAAAGTCATTGGTAGGGACAGGTCTCTGTCTTTTGCCTTGTCCTGTTTTTGCTTCGCTCCGATGCACAGCTGGCTATTTCCTGTTACCTCTAGTTTCACATCTTCATTCCGATCTGCCCATCTTCATTCTGATCTGCCCGCGCACTTACCGGGAGAAGTACCTTGGGAAGGTCTGTAGAAGCTGAATCGTTGCTGCTCTTCTGGACTCCCAGGCCTCCTTTTGAGACAAATCCCGTCAAGGCCCCAGTGTTCTGTCTTGTTTGTCCCTCTGTGGTATGTCTGGTGCCTTTCAGAGGAAATGCTGCCCAACTATCATTCTATCAATGCTAGATTGTACTGATGTTCCAGTGTTTGGGTAATGCTTGGGCCACCCTGTTGGCAGTCTTTTGTTGACGGATTGATTGGCTAGGCCCTCAGCCATCTTGGGGCAGAGTTCCTACATTTTGTTGGGGGAGTTGTTTACAACTGTGCTCACCACATTTTTATGAGCATACGAATCACCTGGGATCTTGTTAAAATTCTGATTCTGTAGGTACATTCAGGGAGGAATAGTCTGTATTTCTAGTAAGTTTCAGGCCGCTGCTGGTAGTCTGCAGACCACATTTTGAAGAGCAAGGATCTAGGTGACAGCAAGACACACAGTGCTTTCTGGTGTGAGCAATCCATTTGATTATAATTTAATAAGAACCTGTTGCAGAATATGGGGCTAGGTTTTGTAGAGGATCCAGATGCACACTTTTATCATCCTGAAGACCCCATATGACTCTGCATTAAAGCACAGAGATTTGGGGCGCCTGGATGGCTCAGTTAGTTAAGCGTCTGCCTTCTGCTCAGGTCGTGGTCCTAGGATCCTGGGATCGAGTCCCGCATCGGGCTCCTTGCTCAGTGAGGAGCCTGCTTCTCCCTCTGCCTGCAGTTCCCCCTGCTTGTACTCTGTCTCTCTTTCTCTGACGAATAAATAAAAATAAAATCTTTTAAAAAAAGCACAGAGATTTTTGTGGCTGTTATTTTTCTCAAGAAGTGTTTCTCTTCCAGACATGGACAAAGCTTTCAATTCCAATGAGTCCCAGCATTTCCCCAGATCACAAGTACGAGCTAGACTTTGACGCCTCTGCCGGGCCATCATCAGCTTTGCTTTGCAAGTGGTAGTTTTTATCTCGATGGACAAGGAGAGAGAAGGCGTTTCTTGTCCTGTGCCTGGATAGAACTTGGCAGTTTCCTTTCTCTGCTGTGGATGAATCATTCTGGGGGACGGGGAAATAAATCAAGCACGGCTGCTTTTCCACAGGGGGAGGTTGGGGTGTGTGCATG
This sequence comes from Phoca vitulina, assembly GCF_004348235.1. Classification (NCBI taxonomy): domain Eukaryota; kingdom Metazoa; phylum Chordata; class Mammalia; order Carnivora; family Phocidae; genus Phoca; species Phoca vitulina. Next base: position 4,457,950 of record NW_022589729.1, read on the forward strand.
TATGTACACATATGTAGGCTGTGAACTCAATTTAGTTTTGCAATAAAGTTCCCTTCTAAGAAATATAGACTCTGTTAATGTTTCCTGAATGCTATCCCAATGCAGCAGGGAAACATTACAGAGACTCTGTTATCATACGAACCATCTTTGTTTAACTCAAGATTTTCACTCATGGCTCATTGCTCTCCTCTTCTGAGGGACTCCATTTCTGGTCAGCTAGTAACACTGACTGGGTGCTTACTGAGGTGATAGACCCCGAGGAAGGGTTGGAATGGATCCAAGTCTGGATAAAATATGGATTCCCCTCAGGTAGTCATGAAACCAATGAGGCATGTCCCATGAACCCGCGTGAATGCTTCTGAATGCCTTATATCCCGTTCGTGTAAACCTAAAGCGTGGTGGAGGGAGTGGGGCAGCATGTGGAATGTTGGAACTCTCATTTACAGAAGAGTTACTCTCCTCCCAAAGTAAACACTCTTTTTCTCTTCAGGCCAAAGGAGCTTATCATCCCAGCAAGTGATTTGTGCTGAAGAAGGTGACTGCACATTAAAATGATAAGAATGGGATACGGATCATCCACTGGGGGAAAAGGAGCAGGTCTTCATGTTCTGCTGATTATAGGAGTGAATTTACAACAAAAGGACAGAGGAGGGAAAACATGTAGTCAGGCCAGCCTGCTGTCAGTGCTGCTTGGGGAAACCCGGTAGAGCAGTGGGTTGGAACTCCGGGGGCACCGGGGGGCTAGTGGGTCCTGAGTCAGGAGCTGGCAGAGAGTGGGAGAGGAATCGAAGGGTGAAATGCTAAAGCAAGCCTCTTATTTAAAAACTACACATGCAAGAGGTGGAGGTATTTGCAAATTTACGTCTTCTCTCCCTAAAACTCAGGGAAACTAATGAATGGAACCAAAAAATAGAGAATACATCATCTACACAGGGTTTCTCAACCTCAGCACTATTGACGTTTGGGGTCAGATGATTCCTCGTTGTGGGGGTCTGGTCTGTTCACTGTAGGGTTTTTAGCAGCATCTCTGGCCTCTGCTCACTGATGCCAGTAGTACGTCCCTTGAGTTGTGACAACATAAAATGTCCTTAGACATTGCCAAATGTTCCCTGGGGGGCAAAACTGCTCCCTCCCCCCGTGGGGAACCTTTGATCTGTACCCAAATGAGAGGATGACCCCTGACGTTTTATGACAGATTCTTGCCTGGTGTCTTCACACAGCTGTGCTCATTTGGAGCAGAGTACGTGAGCAGGTGGTCAGTGGTGACACTGGTAAGGCCCCATGGTGGGTCTCCAGTTGGGAAGGCGCTATCGTCAGGCTGTGGGAGACACGAAGAGCTTCCACTTAGGGTCCTGCCCCACTGTGGAGTAGCAGGGACACAAGGTTAGCATGGGGGTTTATACCTCCTCTGCAGCGAACAGGCAAACAGCTGGAGACTCAGGCAGGCCTGTGCCTTCTCTGTAAAGATGGACCCCGACTGGGCCAAGGAGAGGCCCCGTGCAGAGCTTCATCAGATGGGGAGGCAAGGTGCAAGGACAACAGGCTCCTGTGGCCCCAGATCATCTCCAGTTTGGCAATAGGTACCCAGATTTTACAAAATTGGGTTCCCCTCTCACGCAGGAATTTCACTATTAGGAATTTTCCTAAGAAGATATTCAGATAAGTGTATAAACATGGTATTTAAGAAGACTATTTAAAATGTATAAAGAATAAAACTGGCTTTATCACGGTTCAGGGATTGGCTAAATAAATATAGTATAGTACGTATAGTGCATATAGTACATATAGATAATGGAATAAAATCCAGATCCTGCATGTCCCTGTTTGTGATTTCAAGTGCTCAATTTTATAGACACATACATATAATATTGATCAAATACGTTATAAGATGGCATGTTGAGTAAAAGCCCACTTATTTGAAGTGTGTGCATTCATGTGTGTGTGTGTGCATATGTGTATCTGGGTACGGAGTGTATGTGTTTACATATGTCTGCATATGTGGGTATATATGTATTGGTATGGGGGTATTTATGTGTGTGTCCTGCCCCCCACCCCCAAACTGAGTGTGGTTACCACTGGGTGGTGGATCTTTGGGTGATTTTATTGTCTTTAGATTTTATATTATTTAAATGTTCCATAGTGAGTATGCATCCTTTTTTTGTTTTGTTTTTAGAGACAGAGAGAGAGAGTGGGTGTGTGCGCACATGTGAGCGAGGGCGGTGGGGTAGGGAGGGGTAGAGAGAGAGAGGGAGAGAGACTCACAAGCGGGTTCCAAGCTCAGCACGGAGCCTGATGCGGGGCTCGATCTCACGACGTTGAGATCATGACCTGAGCTGAAATCAAGACTTGGACACTTAACCGACTAAGCCACCCAGGCACCCCTTGTATGTATCCTTTTTAAAATCAGGGGGAAAAACCAGTTCTTTGCACATGAGAAAATCAAACAAGAAACAGTTGTGTCCAGTTCCTGTTCAGTCCCAATTGGATGAATAGAGTGGTTCCCCTTCAAGTTAAAAATCACAGGAATCATCCTCATCCACACTGATGTTTGGTCTAAGCCTATCTGCGACCACAGTCTTCCTTCCTACTTGGAAGCCATGGGCTCATCTCGAAGCAGCTCCTGCTCCTTCACTCCCTGAATGCTGGTCTAGAAAAGCTGCTGACTTAAGGAAGGAAGTTTTGATATTCTGGGCCATTGCCTGCAGTTTACAGTGTTTATCTGGTATCTCAGACTTGCAATTTTAGGATGTCTCCTGAGAAACTGATCATCCCGGCACTGTGTTTACTAACTATACAATCAGAGGAATTTTTCATTTGGGGCAACCTTGCCCCTCCTCCTTGATGACCTCACTGGTTCCATGGGACACATGTTGTGGGTAATCACCACTCGTAGACTCAGCAAAAGCTAGAGTCAAAACTGTGGGTCCCTCCCTGCCATTGGCTTCTAATTAGAGAAGAGGGAAGTTGGTTCTACTTTCCTGGCTGGATGTGGTGCCATGAGCAAACATTAAAGGAGGAAAGTAAAACTCATGCAGAACTCTCTTTCTCTCTCTCATACAGGCACAGATGCTCTCTCTCTCTCTCTCTCTCTCACACACACACACACACACACACACACACACACACACAGACACGCATGCACACACCCACCCTTCAGGGCAGTGTCTAGCTTGGAAGGAAGAACAAAGAAGGGCTGAATGTATCTATGCTGTTTGTCCAGGGACCGCACAAGTTTGTTGTTACCCTGTCCTCCTCTGGGGCAAAAATGTTTTACTTCAGAAAGGCAAGGAGAGGGATGCCCCAGGAACCATGGGTGAAGCCCGAGTCAGCAGTGGCTTTGGTCTCGGGAGCAGCGCGAGGATGCTGGTGAGCCAGGATAGCACCCCTCGCTCTGCATGCTCGGCAACGTCACTTCATCACTTCGGCTCCAAAGTCACAGCTGCGCTCTTTATTTTTGGTTATTTTCTAAAGTGTTTTATTTCTAATAGTCCCCACTCAAGATAGTAATTTTCAGAAGATTTTCCTTTTCGGTATTTCATTTGGATTTCTCATAGCAGAAGCTTTCTCCTTCTTTTTTTTACACTGTCATCAAGTTCGAGGACCATAAGTAATGAGTCTAATCTGGAGCCTCCCATTATTTAACAAAAATGTCCGTAGACATAAATCAAATCGGCTCTATTTTGGATAAGTCTGCAAGCAGTAAATGAACACTCTCAGTGGGGAGATGTTCTTTCATTTTCTTGTTGCCCTAATGTCCATATTAGCTCTCTTAGCGTGATATGTCCCGCCTTGGTGCTTCGAGTGATGGTGGACCTCATTGTGCCTGAGACACTGAAAAAAAGCCAGATGCCCCCACCTATATTGGTTACAAGAGAAAGGTACTTTTGAAGAAGTGAGTTTTTCATATTGCTCTCTGTCCTATGCATTTCATGGCAGAATTTCCAAATAAAAATCTTTATTTATATATCTATTAGCTCCAATCTCACGATCTTCAATATGTAGGCAGATCTAATTCAAGAGGATGATAACAAAAATTTGGCCTTGCCTCTCCCTGGCCTCATCTCTTACTACCCTCCCCCTTGGTCATTATACTACATCCTCCCTGGTTTTGTCTCTCTCCTTCCTGCCTCAGGACCTTGACAGAGTTTGTTTACTTTGAATGCTCTTGCCCTTTGCCTCTCCTTTCCCATCCCTCTATGCTTGACAGTCTTTTCCATTCTCTGGGTTATGGCTTAAATATCCCTTCATCGGGCAAGCCTCCTCCGAGTTCCCAGAAGACGGTAGGGATGTTGTGTCCTACAGCTATATGCTCTCACTGCACCTTGTAATTCTCCTTTGTAGCAACTGTCAAAGCAGGAATTATATTTACACATATAATTATTTACATAATTATTTCTTTAATATATATTTTATTCCCTAGGCTGTATACTTATGGACCAAGTCTGCCAATACTGTCTCTGCAGCGCCTAGCATTGGGTCTCTGCAACGCCTAGCACTCGATTGATACTTGTTGAATAAATAAGCAAATGTACTCTTGGGTACTTTTGCTGACACAGAGGATGATTAAAAAGAGAATATGTATGACCCGGTGCAAATCCATCAATAACACTATTAAAGAGAGAGAGAAAGAGGGTTGCATATTCCTCTCATGAGGGGTAAGGTGGATCACCAGTTGTCACATGAATTAGGGGGAACTTTCAGGTAACAAGACAGTTCCAAATAGCCCTGAACAGAAATATGTCTGCTCTGATGGCTTTATGCTTACCTGATATGGTCTGGGACATCTATAACAACAATGTTGTCAAGAGGGTGACAGTAAGAATATGAGGTTGACAGCAGTAAGAGTAAGGGGGCTCTCTAAGTCAAAGCTAAAAAGGAGGTGGTTGACATTGTATAGTGGCTGTGTTCATTTCAACTTGGAGTGACTTTCATCCTTGTGTCAGTGACATACAAGTTGGAAAGGCCTCTAGTAAGACCTGCCATTTTACTCATTGAAATATCTTCAGACTTTGCTTCCATCATCGCTCTGCTACTCTCCCTAACAAGTCCTGGGCTTGACTTCAGCATAGTCCACTATCTGGATACAGGTTTCTTTAAACACTGCCATGGAGGCTTTCTAACGCTTACACTTTTCTGAGTTAGTAATGGGCTTATTTGAGCTTACTATTCTCTTCCAGTCCATATTGCATGTGGCAGTAACCAACCAACTCCGCGGTCTTTTTAATGACCCAATCCTCTATATCTCTCAGCTAATGTATATATTGTGCATGCCATTGCATCCCCTTCCACATGTGTATCCTGTCCATATTTACCACAAATAAAACTCTCAGCCACTGGGACAGCATGTCAGTGGGTACTTGCACTCTACGTACCACCAACAGTGGGATCCCTGTTTGCATCTGGTTGATGAGTGATCCAATTCCAGAAACCTAAGAGTTTGTTTTATAAGACCATTTCTGGAATGAGTTCTTTTAGTTTCCAAAGGCAGAAACTAAACTGAGGATTTATGTGAAAATGATTTATTGAGAAATGTTCCCAAGAAAGTCTGGTAGGGAGTGAGGCAGTGAGATGTGGAAGAAAGAGAGGTGAAATATGGATAAGGTATCAAGCAGAGTTACATAGAAAGTAACTATGTCTTTCTCTTACAGGGGAGTTCTGGAAACAGTGTAAGCCACAATTTAGAGCTATCCACATCAGAGCTGAAGGGGTGAAAACCTTTATACTGCCCTCCCTCAAACATTGGTTCAGGGCTATACCTGGGGAATGCCAGTTTCTAGACACATCTGGCTCTCTGCAAATAGGCAAAGCAGGTTACTGCAGTCTAAGGGCAATATCCTTGAAAAGAGATGTGGGTAGTGGTTGGGGGTGAGATCATACTGGGAGCTGGTGCGCATACAAATGGCAAAAGTATCTGAGGACTCATGGGTGGAGCACCAACAAGGTCCATTTTTATGCTTCTGTGGTTTTCTTCACATCAACTAACGCATTGGTCATGGGTTCAATCACTTTTTAAAGATGTTAAATGCCTACAATTCAACATGGAGGCATACTAGGTTCTGTTTACCTATAGCTCTTGAAGACAGAAACTTGGATCTGCCCCTAACTAAAGACAAAACTCTGCCATATGAACCTAATATTGATTAGGGAAATAATTAATTAAAATGTGGTACATCCAAATTATAAAATACTATTCAAAAGATAGGAAAGAATAAGCCTTATCTATAGGCACTAATACAAGTAAATCTCCAGGGACACCTGGGTGGCTCAGTCGGTTAAGCGGCTGCCTTTGGCTCAGGTCATAATCCCAGGGTCCTGGGATCGAGCCCCCCATCAGGCTCCCTACTCGGCAGAGAGCCTGCTTCTCCCTCTCCCTCTGTCTGCTGCTCTGCCTACTTGTGCTCTCTCTCTATCTCTGTTAAATAAATAAGTAAAAATCTTAAAAACAAAACAAAACAAAACAAAACAAAAACAAGTAAATCTCCAGGAGATATTGTTGAAGGGATAAGCAAGTTGAAAGCTGTGCACAGTTGCAAGTAGATATGGTAAGAAACATGCCAAATGGGAGACAGTTGGCTTGGCATGGTAGAGGATCTGGATAGAATGTAGGTATCAAAAAGGAAGGGAGCTCAATCCGTAAAGTTTCATTGTTAAAAAGGAAAATATGTTCATGCCTTGGTTATATAATTAAAAATTTAAATATCTACAACCAAGCAATTTGGATATTATTAAATTTTAACATGCTTGTGGATGTCAGTACATTTTCTATGCTCAATGGGTACCTCCAGCCTTTCCTACTCTTTAAGACAATAGACCATCCATTTGGGTACCACATATATATTGTGTAGGACAGCTTGAGGGTTCTTTGTCAGAACCCAAGCCTCCCCTACCAGGATCACATGATTGATAAGGAGCAAAGACCAATGCTTTTTAGTCCATGAGGATGTGAAAGCCAATATAGATGCAAGGAACTATTTCTCATTCTCTCTCCCCCTCCCCCTGTCCATCCTTACGCCCATCCCCATCTCCATCTCTATCTTCATCTCTATATGTCCATCTATCCATATATTTAATCTGGTGCAAAACAAATCCCTAAGCACTGCACAGGGGACATGTAAGAGAGAAAGATAACACAGGATCTGCCTACAGTTAATCCTCAGGAGAAGAAATTTTATGTGCAGAACAAGTTTGAGGACTGATTACAAAGTTACATGCCAACATACTGTCATCTGCCCAGCATATCTAAGTTCTGAGAAGACAGACATAATAATCCTGTTGGAAACCATATTTGCAGATTCTGAGTCCTAAAAAATTCATTTTTTTGGTCCTATAAATAAATGATTGGCTGTAGACACCTTTGGGAAGTCTACCGAGGCCAGGATAACCAACTTGCTCCCGAAATGCCCCTTTTCTTAAGATTAGATTCTCTGGCTACCATTGATAGAAGGTGATCTGGGCATGTGACCTAAATTGGGCCCATCAGATTTTATCTCACGGGAATTTGGAATTGGCTGTAGGAAATTGTAGTGAGTCTGGACTGCTCCTTTGAACAGAATGATTTAAGCTCTGAGCTGTGGAATGAGACCCCTGTAGGTATAAAGAAACAGAAAGTACCTGTTTGTAGACAGAGTGTTTACAAAGATGAGCAGAGGCAAGTGGAGGCAAGAACTGGAGGGAGGTCCGTGCCTGGGCTCCTGGCAGCTCCCAGTTCCTGTCTCCTGTTCCTTGTGGGCCTTGGAGACACCCAACTTCTCTGACATAGCTAAAAATTCTTTAACAAACTCCATTTAAAAAACTTATTTAAGCTCACTGTTTCTGTTAGTTGCAATCTAAAGAACCTCAAGCAAAACAGTAATTCTTTTCTTATGCGGTGTTCCTAGTTTAAGGCTATATTCTATATCCTTCTTTGTATAGTTATATTCTGATATAACTTGTATTTATTTCAGTTTCATTTGAGAAAGTTTTAGATAAGCATAAGCCCTTACTATAGGCAAATGCTTGTGGCAATTGGATAAATATTGTTTCAAATAAGCTATTGATTACAGGAGGGTGGGCAGGAGATGGGGGATTGGAATAATTTGGTGAGGCAATATAACATAGAGTAGAAGAGTGTGGGCTTTGGAGTCAAAATGCCTGGGTTTGAATATGGTTATACCACTTAGTTACTGGCTGACTTGACAGAGTATGTAACTTCTCTGTAACTCAGTTTCTCCATCTATAAAATGGTTATACTCATAGCACCTATGCTAAATATATCAAAGTGTGGTTGTAAGGATTAAACGAGACAATACATATAAATTACTCAGAACACTAGCTGACTCCAACATGGCACTCAGCAAATGGTAGTTCTTATGGTGACTGACAAAAGGAAGGAATAAATGAAAACATAGAAATAAACTTACTAATAATCCTCAGTATAGAGATGGTTCATGTGACTTTCTTTCTGCCAAATATGGGAAAGACATCTAGAGATGACAGCTGGAAAATGTACAAGCAAACTGCAGATTTTTCTCTAAGTTGTGAGTCCCCAAAGGAAATTGTTTTCCCTCAGGGGATAAAGATAAAAGCATCTTGATCTCAGATACAATGAGGATGCTATGCATAAATCCAGAGGATTGCTTATTGAAGTAAGTTGGTGAGCGAAAGATCTAAGAGGGTTTCTTGACAAGAGGGAGGAAATTAAGAATTCAAAACCATTAAGAATTAGTAAAAATAAAATGAAAAAATTATATTTAAAATTTATTTTAAAATATATTTTTTCCATATATTATAAATATTTTAGCCCTTTCCATTGGGAGTTGTGTGGCTTATATGCATAAAGACCAAAAAATCCTGATTACTTTCCTGTATCTGAAATTAAACATGACTTCATAGTTTAGACCATAAGACCAAGGTCTTTGGCAAAAATTTGGTAACAACTGTTGGAAGAGGCAATCTTCCACGGGCCCTGAATGTCCCTATTCATTCTTGATGGATTTTTCAAGAATGCAAGGCCTTAACCACTCTGCCTAGGCCATTCTCAGGGTTATGTTTGCAAAGAGCAATGTGGAAGTATGAGGTAATGACTCACTTTGGAACAAAGGGCAAGCTTGCTATAGAAGAGCTAGTTTTCCCAAACTCTGTGCTCCTCATGTGTGATGCAAACCCATCATGTGTATAGCATTCAGCTGGGCTGTGTTGCTATCATGTGTATAGCATCCAGCTGCTCTGAATTGCCCCTGTAGCAATGGAGAAAAAGAGAACTGACATGAAACATGAACTCATGAGCTTGCTGAGCCATGAGTAATAATGTCTTTTGTCTCTGATCTAAGAATCTCATGTTGTCTGCTAGCATGTGTGAAACATCTTGACTTGTTAGCTTCTAAGTAGAGTGAAATGCCAGATTTGGATGTTAACTTCTCTAATTATAAGAAATATATGTCTTCAGAATGAAGAGAAGGGCAGTTCAAGGAGAAACACAGGTGAGTGTGTTACCTCTCGAATGGAATCCATAATGCTGAGACCTAACATCTGTCCAGATATGAACAACCATATTGTAGGTGCTCACACTTGAGCATGGGCTTTTGAGCAAGGTGGCAGAAGTCTGTGGTAAGAGGTCCTACTACATTGGAGGGAAGGAAAGCACTTGATCTAGGGCTGGGAGAGGCAGTTTGTGGGGAACATTGGGCACATCAGAACTAAAACTGAAGAGGCTGTTGTCAAAATAAAGGTGCCGAGTGGAGAATGGGGTGGAGATGGATTCTTTTACATAAATCCTTGCCATTTGAAAGAGAAAGGTAAAGAGTTCCTTCAATTCCACTGAATCCAGTGGAATCTGCCAATGAAACATGTAGGATTTTCAGTAGGGAAGAAATTTGAGGGTCTCTCTGCTTCCAATGTGGAAGTGGGGGTCCCTCTTGTCCTTTCCTATCTTTAGTGAACCCCCCTTCTTCAGATCAGCCAGTATAAGCCACCATGCAATGTGTGACCAGTGCCTGGAGCTCTGCTCTGCTCACAGTAGGTGTCCTGGGACAGATGGCCTTGCCTCTGCCTTGCTCCTCATCAACTGCTCCATCCTTCTGTCTCCCTGGCTCCTGACTTCCTGAACTTGTCCTTAGTCTTGACAATGGATTTGACTTCACCAGGATTGACCTTTAGCATTTTATTTGGACATGGTTTGTGTTACCTCACTGGTTTTTTTCCACCTCCTTCTTTTTAGGACATTAATCTGTCTACTCAAACCCAAGCCCAAACCTTGGCCTGCTTGGCCATCAGCCCTCCTGGCCTGGCTTTACCTCCTGGGAACGGGAAGGTAAGATATCATAATCACCTTGGGTTTAGCTAGTGATAAAGGTATATGCCTTGATATTTCATCAGCTCTGGGTATTTAAAAAAATACCATTATGGGAAAAAGAATAAAGCACCTTAGTAGCTTTTATCGTTTTGAAGATCAGTCTGCAGTGGAGTTGATAAAAAATACCAGCAATGCAAACATCTGGGTGAAGGAGCAGAAAATCAGGTTATAATTCTTTTTTATATGAAAATATTTATATTCTTCCAGGCCTTGGATCCTCAGTTAGTGTCTGATGTAGAGACAAAGGAATGTTTCACTACATTTAGTGATGAGCATGGGGAGTGAACCACAAGTGTGACGCCATCTGCAAAGCAGTGTGCATTTCAAGTTTGTTGACAGGACTTCCTGGGGGGGAACTGGAAAAAAGATGCTCATTTCCTAATGAAAGGGTATCTTACATTTTCCTTTCTCTATTAAAATAACCAGTTATGATTTTTTTCCAAGTCTAACATGATTTTAAGACTAAAAATTTAGTTCCATTTAGTTAAATCCTAATGGGGCTGAGATTTGTTTCCCCAGTAATCTCCACTAAAATAAGAAATGAGATCTAGTCCAGTATAGGAAGCATTAGCATCATAGAAAATTAGGACACCCATTTACTTACATGTTTATTTTCAGCTTTAGAAAGTCTGATTTTTGGACAGAGTGGAGTCTGTCCTATATTTGTCTTGGACTGGAACAAGGATGGAGCCAGGGAAACAGGAGGATGGAGCATTTGATGAGGAGCACAGTCAGGAACAAAGAATGTGGAGATGGGAATTGTGGGCACAACTACGTAAAACTGGGTAAATTCATAATTAACTGACTGACCCACTCCACTGTTTCCCACACTTAAGGAGAATTTAAAAGAAGACTTCTCTCAGAGCCCAATGCTGACACAGATTAGTCTTATTATAATATCAGAAAAGGGGAAGAAAAAGTAGCTGTAAACTTATTTTGTAATGGCTTTTGTTAAAATGTAGGCATGGCTAATTAAAAAGTCACATCCAAGTTTGCGGATAGGATTTTAGAAAGTTGCAAGAAAATGTGGATCTCATCCTAACATCATGAGTAACCTGGATTCCTTACAAAATAATCATTGAAAGAAAACCCATCAGGGAGTTGAAAATGCAAAGAAATCTAAATGAACTGAAATCCAGGAAGGAACAAGCCCTTCCTGGGAGAGAAGACACAAGGGGCTTTCATTTCTAGGAGTAAAGATGGAGGAGTAGCCAACCCCACCATGGAGGGAGAAGCCAGCCACACTTTTAAGAGCTGCATATAGACTGATAGAATAGAATCCCTGGTTTTCTGGAGCTGCCATAACAAATTACCAGACTTGGTGGCATAAACAAGAAAAATTTATTTCACATTTCTAGAAGCTAGAAATTTGAAATGAAGGTGTCAGAAGGGCCATACTCCATCCAAAGATTCATGGGGAGCTATTACTTGTCTCTTCCTACCTTCTGGTGGCTCCTGTAAGTTCTTTTTGTTCCTTCATTTGTAGCTGCATCACTCCAACCTCTGCCTTTGTCTTCACATTTTCTCCTTCTCTGTGTTTCTGTCTCTCTGTGTATCATATTATATCTCTTCAAAGGGCAATTGCCGTTGGATTTAGGGTCCACTCGTATAATCCCACTTCAATCCCAAGCTTAATTACATCTGCAAAGACCCTATTTCCAAATAAGGCCACATTCTAAGATCCTAGGTGGATAGGAATTTTGGGGGGACACCATTTTATGAGTCAAGAATTAAGGAAAAGCTTATTTGAATAACTCTTCTGCTCTATGTGAATTGATTTGGGTCACTTGTGGATACTCAGCTCGTGGCTGGTCCAGTCTGGATGGTCCAGGGCAGCCTTACTCACATGTTGAGTCCCTTGATAGGGACAGGTAGAAGGCTGGATGTCATTGGGCCCTCTCCATTTTCATGTTATCTAGGGCCTCTCCATATCATCTTTTCAGCTGGGTATTTGGACTCAAGGCTCCTAGGTGAGTGGTCCAAGACACAGGAAGTGAAATCTGCTAGTCTCTTAAGCCCTGGGCCCTGAAACTGCATCACTCCTCCATACTCTAATTCATGAGGCAGCTACAGAGCCTGCCTCAATTCAAGGGGAGGGAACTCCAGTGACCTCTGGTACTAAAAGGATCTTAAAACAAAATAAAAAATATTCATAACATTTTTATTCCTAATAACTCAAAATAGGCAATGACCCAAATGACCATTAGTAGGTGAATTGATAAAATAATTGTGTTATATTCCTACAGTGAATGACTAGTCAGCTGCAAACAAAAATGAAAACAAAACCAAAAAAAAAAAACCTATGGACAAGATATAACTATGTGGACAGATATAACTACATGGATGAATCTCACAACTATGCTAAGCAAAAGAAACCAGACCTACACACAAAATATATAATGTCTGATTCTATTCATATGAAGTCCAAGAAGCTATGGTGATAGAAATCAGAATAGTGGTTACCTTTTGGGGGAAGGGTAGATTAAATAAAAAGGGGTGCTTCCCCGAGAAACATTCCCAGAAAAGAGAAATTTTCTATATTTGCTTTGGAGTAGTAGATACATCGGTATACATAACAGTCAAAAGTAAGAAGGGAAAAATGAAGGGGGAGGGAATCGGAGGGGGAGACGAACCATGAGAGACTATGGACTCTGAGAAACAAACTGAGAGTTCTAGAGGGGAGGGGGGTGGGGGGGATGGGTTAGCCTGGTGATGGGTATTAAAGAGGGCACGTATTGAATGGAACACTGGGTGTTATACACAAACAATGAATCATGGAACACTACATCAAAAACTAATGATGTAATGTATGGTGATTAACATAACATAATAAAATAATATTAAAAAAATTCATCAAACTGCAAAGTTAAAATTTGTACATTTTCTATAAATTATTCACATACCATAGAGTCTACCCATTTAAGGTATATAATTCAATGGGTTTTAGTATAATCACAGGGTTGTGCAACCTTCATCTCATTTTAAAAACATTTTTATCGTCCCCCAAAGAAACCCTGTATCCATTAGCAGTCACTTCCACTGTCTCTTAGTTCCCCCTCATGAGCCTTGTTCCCCTGCTTCCCCCTTGGGCATAAACAATCTGTTTTCTGCTTCTATTGATTTGTCTACTCTGGATGTTTCATTTAATGGAATCATACAATATGTGAACTTGTGTGCCTTGTTTCTATCATTCAGCATGATGTTTTCAAGGTCCATCCATCCATCCATGCATCCTTCACTCTTTTTTATTGCTGAATAATATTCTGTTGTACGGATATGTGAGAGTTTTACAGTTTTGGCTCCAATATTTAGGTCTGTGATTCATATTGAGTTATTTTTGTGGATGGTATAAGGAAGGGACCAGCTTCACTCTTCTGCATGTGGATATAGAGTTGCTTCAGTACTTCTAGTTGAGAATACTATTCTTTTCCTATTGAATTGTCTTGGCATCCTTGTTGAAAATTGATTGACCATAAATAAGGGTTTATTTTTGTGCTTTCAATTCTGTTCTATTGATCTATATGTTTACACTAGTGCCAGTACCACATTATCTTTATTACTCTAATTTGTTTTAATATTTTTCTTTCTGAAGTTAAGTCATTCTGACTACTGTGAATAGTCCATCTTGGTACTACCCAATTTCTTCTGAATTCAGCATTGGGCCAAGTAAGTCTCCACCCACTTTTCCTATTCAAATTAATGTAAGATCTTCATTTCCACAGCCTTATACGACCTCTTATTTGTCCTTTTGTTGGCCTCAGATCAAATTTTTTTTTTCCAGATTCCCTCTGGACTTTTCTAATTAGTTTGTGACGATTAAAAAAGTGCTACTTCTTTTTTTTATTTTTTTTTATTTTTTTTTTTTATTTTTTTTTTTAAAGATTTTATTTATTTATTTGAGAGAGAATGAGAGACAGCATGAGAGGGAGGAGGGTCAGAGGGAGAAGCAGACTCCCTGCCGAGCAGGGAGCCCAATGCGGGACTCGATCCCGGGACTCCAGGATCATGACCTGAGCCGAAGGCAGTTGCTTAACCAACTGAGCCACCCAGGCGCCCAAAAGTGCTACTTCTTTGCTTTGAAGTTTTTATAATGACAATTCAAAGCCTTAATATACTAACTAAGAAATAAAAATATTTTCATTCTTCAAAATCTCATCTTTAAAGTCTTGAAAAAAATCACTGGTTTATAACTGGTTGAAGATCTTTATAACTGGTGAAAGAATTCAATATTTGGTGTTATACTTAATGCAAGTTAGTTTGATAAGAAGATCTACCAAACTCATGGCTGTGAACATACTTGTCAATCCACTAATGATTAAACATTGTTACCCTAGGTGAACTTTGGTGCTAGCAGGATCCTGAATACAAACACAAACATGGGCTCTGGAGTGTGGAATTGTTTACCTTGAAGAGTGGTCTCATAGATTATCTAGAATATGCTTAAAATAATTAGTTGGGCATTGGAATGAATGCACACACACACACACGCACACAGAGGCAGGTGTGGGACCCTTGAGGTTATATCCATAGACCTTGTGCAAACCTAAATCCTACAAATCATCCTAGACAACTTTTCCTTTTTTTTAAAAAGAAGATTTTATTTATTTATTTGAGAGAGAGAGTGAGCGAGAGAGAGAGAGTGAGAGAGCACAAGCTGGGGGAGGGGCTGAGGAAGAGGTAGGAGCAGACTCCCCACTAACCAGGGAGCCCGATGTGGGACTCGATCCCAGGACCCTGGGATCATGACCTGAGCTGAAAGCAGATGCTTAACCGACTGAACCACCCAGGCTCCCCTAGAAAACTTTTTCCTATATTTTCTGTACCCAATTTATCACTAAGACATTTTGATTTTGCTTTCTAAATATTTCTCAAGTCTACTCCTCTTTCTCTATATCATCTCTGTCTTATACCGAGCAACCATCATGTCTTGATTAGACTCTTGCAATTGACGGGCCCCTATTATTGGCTTTTATAGTCCTGAGTGTTCCTCCTTTACTGTAGTTATCATTACAACAATTATGTGTTTGTGAGACTGTTTTATTAATGCCTTCCTCAATAGTCTATAAGCTATCTCTGACCTAGGACCATGTCTCTTTTGACTCATGCTTTGTAGCTTCAATGGTAGGCACACATTAATAAATAAAGGAGATCTCTGACATAACTGAAAGGGACTATTAAAAAAATGGTGAATGATGTGTCCTTGTAAGGAGTACTCAGGACTCCAAGCAAAGTCTTGACTGTCCTGTGATATCTTTTTACCCAAGAACATACATTGATGGAATATAGTCTAAATTGTTGGAACCCTCAAAACAGGGAGAGAATATTATAGAATGGATATGAAAAATTATTTTATTTGTTTTATTTTCTAAGGATTTTATTTATTTATTTGAGAGAGAGAGACAGCATGAATGGGGGAGAAGCAGAGGGAGAGGGAGAAGCAGACTCCCCGCTGAGCAGGGAGCCCAACATTGGGCTCAATCCCAGGACCCTGGGATCATGATCTGAGCCGAAGGCAGATGCTTAACCAATGGAGCCACCCAGGCACTCCTGAAAAATTATTTTAATGGGTAGTAAAAATGTAGAAAATTTAACAAAATGAAATTTCATATGGAGACATGTAAATGAAGCATACTGACTGCCAAAACTATAGGACACATACTAGATAGGAGCATATTCTCAAAACTATAAGACACATACTAGATAGGAGCATGTTCTCAAAACTATAGGACACATACAAGACACATACAGTGTCTGAACAGCATCATTTGCAGAAAAAATCTTGGAAGTTTTGGTTGACAATAAACTCATGTTACTTGGCAGAGAGGTGTGAATGACTTTATCAATTAAAATATGGGCAAAAGATAGAAACAGGTAATTTATAAAAGACGTTAACATTGGCCAATAAAAAATGAAAAAACAAAATTAAAATAACTTCGAGAAACTATTTTTGGCTCACCAAACTGACAAATATTAAATAGAAGGTAATAAACAATAATGCCAGGTTTTGTGACTATCAAGTCTTATACTTCTGTTTGCAATACAGATTGCTATTTTTTTGGAGGTGTATTTGGCAATTCAAATAAGAAAATCCTAAAATGTGAGTATTCTTCGTGTAGCAATGCTACTTTTAGGTACTTATCCTATGGAAAGGATATAATATATGTGTGAAAGATTTAGCTACAAGGATATTCACTCAGTATTGCAACAAAAGCAAGAAAGATTGGAAACAAATTTCTAACAACAGGGAATTAGTTAAAATATAGTCTATTCCTATGAAGAAATATAATGTAATGGCTAAAATGTCAAAAAAATTAAATACATGTATAGTTGATTAATTGAGCTTAAAATCAGACTATAAAATATTACAATATGATCTTATTTTATTACAAAATATGTGCATAGGAAAATGGTTAATAGTGGTTTAATGTGTTGGTGTTATTAAAAAAAGAGACAATGGGTCCAAAATGGACTCACTTGTGCTAAGCCCATTTCACTAAACCAAGACTTAATACCTAACCTAATTGCAGTTTCAGCCTCTCCCAGGAATGTAATCTTAACCAGGTAGTCTGGAATTTTCTGGTCATCACTAGTGGGGTAATCTATCTGATACACCCCCACTATCCCCCAAAGGAAGGTGATCTTGCCTGAAACAGCCCACTCTTTGCTAGTAACATCCTTGTCCCACCTCCTTCTGCCTATAAAAGCCTTCCATTTTGTACAGCTCCTCAGAGCTCCTTTCTATTTGCTAGATCAGATACCTGATTCATAAATCATTGAATAAAGCCAATTAAATCTTTAAATTTACTCAGTGCCCTGAGTGCCATGCAGGGCACAAAGAGGTATATTAGAAATGCTTTCAGCTGCACTGACCAGAATGCCCAACTAACATTGTTTTAAGCAACAAGGGTGTTTAATTATCTTAAATGAGTCTAGAGTTTTGCAGTGCAGGGTGGAAGCATGTTCTCAAAGGCTCAATCCCTTTCTATTGATCCTTTCTGCCTTAACTGGTTGGTTTGATTCCTTCTGGTTGAAGCTGTCTGCTGTACTTCCTAGCATGACATCCATGTTTGTGGCAGGGAGAAAGGGAAAGAGCACTGTTAGCAGTGTCTATCTCTTCTATCAAAAATACTAAAGCCTTTCCAGAACCACAGCCCCATTCATCTATATCTGTATGGCTAGACCTGGAACAGGCAGCCACCCATAGGGATGCTCAGAAACTGGGCAATGGGATTGTTATGTTAGCTAAAATTAAGTATAATTCTGGGGCTGAGCACATTGCTATTCCAAGACTGATATTCTGTTAGTGAGCAAGGAGGGAATATGGATCTTGGGTTGATGAAGAACTTTTTCAGCCGTACAGAGTTGGTGGGAAGTGGTGGTTGGTGAGCTAGGTCAGGTCACTAGGGATGGTCTGGGTTTGGAGACTGGAAGTAAAGATGATTCAGACTTGGTTTAAAGTGGCTGTCACTTTGGTGTACCACTGGACCAACCAATGAGTCCAGCCAAGAAGTTAAAGGACAGAAGTGAGTGGATGTGTTTCCTATCATCTCCCTCCTCCCCACAGAGAGATAGTCAATGTGGTCCCCATAGAATGAGATATTTGCCAGGTCAGAGGATCCCAGAGCTATGGGCTCACTGTTGTTTATACCAATAGCTGGCAGGGAAGTGGATGGGTTGTGGGGGGAAGATGGCCACATTGGTATTTACTCATCTACCTACAGAAAACAATTTTTGCTGTGGTTCAGTGTGTGCTTGCTCCGGCGATGCATATATTACAATTTAATGGCAATAGAGGAAATGGGTGCCAACAATCAGAGTGTGTGAGGATACACAGGTATGAAGCATATGTACAAAGAACATTACTTCTATGAATCTATCCTAGAAACTGGGGATCAGGGTCGGGGGTGTACTAAAACCTTAGAAGAGCTTTATATATAAGATGCTTATCTAAGTGTTTGGCACGCGAAAAAGACCTGAAAGTGCAGCTCCCATCAACTCTTCGACTTGGATCCCCTCTTTATTCCTGGAATTTTTTTTCTTTCAAAGTTAACCATGAATTTAAAATGCTCCCTATTTTATCAAGCATTTAACATGATATTGGGAGAGGCAAACTTCATGAAATCTAAATAGAAGCTTACTTGTTGTGTCAAAATGAATAACCTATTTTTATAATTTCATCATGTTAGTGCCAAACGACAAATAGCTATCTAAAAGACACTTCTTTAGAGATAAGAGGGAAATTGTATACATTACCATAGCTAAATGTAGAGTACATGAATGTCTTATAAAGACACCAACTGAATATGGGTACCTACTATGACGAAAGTGTAGGATGTACATAAGTGCATTATGAGATTTAGCCCTTTGTTCTATTACAAGATTTTTAAAAAGTGAGATAAAAATAAAGAAAATAAATAAAGAAACGCCTGGGTGGCTTATTCGGTTAAGTGCATGACTCTTGGTTTCGGCTCAGGTCATGGTCTCAGAGTCCTGAGATCAAGCCCCACGTTGGGCTCTGTGCTCAGTGTGGAGTGTGCTTGTCCCTCTCCCTCTGCTCCTCCCTCAGCTCTCTCTCCTTCTCTCTCGAATAAGTAAAAATAAAATCTTAAAAAAAAGTGAGATTAAAAATACTGCTAGATGTTGAGAACATACTTAAAATGTTTGAGACAGTATTTTATAAAAAGAGTGAATAAATACACAGAAGGTCTATAGACAAAAATAGGTACCAAAATGCATACTTTAACACATAAATAAGTAACACATAAATAAACACAAGGTTCACATAACATCTAATTAAGAAAAATAATTATTAATCAATGCAATCCTTAATCCAAAACCTTACAGGCTAAATATTAGTTAGAAAATTAATTTAGAATAGGTCCATCATAACACAGTTCAGTCTATCCAGTCATCTCTCTCATTCCCCCTCCTCAAAAAGAAAGTACTATATTTTATCAAGCATTTAACATGATTTTGAGGGAGGCCTTTTTAAAAAAATCAATTCAGTGTGTCATATTATCCATACTGTGCCATATTGTTAGACACTTTGACATATGGGAAGGGCGAATATTCAGATAAGGGGGAAGACTCTTGGAAACTCTAGCTCAGCAGAGCCCTGGGGGAAAATGCAGAGTGCTGGGCAGACGACAGAGCTTCTATATTACACACTGGAGGTCATTTCTCTTCCTCCTTGTCTTCCTCTCTCTCTGATAGGGTTGAGAGAGGTCCAATTCTCTTCCAATTTTAAATATGTCCAGTATATCAAAACACAAAAAGACAAGTTCCAACTGTCTTGTAGTCCATTTTAAAGGTTTTCATTGGACAAATTAATGGTCTAAAGTACAAAACAAAAGATAATTCTTTCTATTCAGAGTTTAACTACTGCTTGATTACAATTCATGGTGCATTAGACGTGGTGTATTCTGCAGATTGGGTATGAGTTTAAGTTGGGGGGGGCTGTGAATTTCTTCTTTCAATTGTTTGGTTGTATCTATCGCTTATGGAGGACTTAATTTGGAGATCACTTCACAAGTCTGAATTTGAATCCCTCTGGGAATGTGAGAACTTGTCCAAGCAGTTCTCCTGGCTCTCTGCTCCCAGAGGAGGGTGAGGATTATGTGTCAGAGCCCAGCACAGGTGCCAGAGCATGTTTATGGAATGAGTGAATACTTTGTATGGGGTAGACAGAAGAGAGCACTCATGGGAGGTAGAAGTCAGGGAGTGTTATAAGGTGTTTTCATTTTACTGATACGTTTGGGCGGCTGCCGTTTACTAGCTTTAGTGCTTTTCTAGATCCGAGGAGGCTGGGAAACAACAGCACCGGAAATTCTCCCCAGTCTGCGTCTCCTAGCAGTGCAGAATCGTGCAGAGTGTGCCAAGGTGTGGCTGCACAGCATGCCCCTTCAGATGAAATGAGTCTTGTCTAATTCAGGGATGAGTGTTAAAGGCTTGGCTGACAGCAGGTCACAGGGGAGAGGACACAACTACTGCTCAGCGGTAGGAGCTGAGATGTCCCGCTACGATGTCCGTGGCAAAGGAGCAGATGGCGTGGAATGGGAAGAGAACAGGAGGTGTGCGCGGGGCAGCGTGAATTAGTTACCATCTCTGCATGATGCCCCGGTGAGCTCCTGCACGCAGCGTTCTGTGGTCAAGCCACATTTGTATTCCTGTGGCTTATCTAGTATTAAGCCTATCTGGAAAGTGACAGCTAGAGTTACACTATTTCAAACTGCTATTAACAGTTTTGCAGAGTTCACTGCTATTTTGGAGGGAAGGGGATTTATTATTGAGGGATTGGAGGCTGGTGGAGTGGCACTTGGAGGGTTCTCTCAGGTCTCAGATTCTATTGCCTTGTTTGTCACGGAGAGCTCAGTTATATTTTCAAAACTCAATGCCTCTCTCTCTTCCCCAGAGGCTTTCTCAACCAAACACTGGTGCAGGAGGAGAGAAGTCCCTTTCATCTCATGTGTAATTGACCAATTAAATATACTGATGAAGTGTGCAGGTATCAATATGTGTCCCTTGGTGTCCTAGGGAAAGAGGTATATCAAATCTAGATGGTTGCTGTTTGAAATAATCCATCAGTTAGAATGTTATTTAACAAAATCATGGCACGTATATGGAACAGGAGCTCCAGGTCTGCTTTTCTTAAAATGGGAACAGCCTAGTAACAGGGCCATGGTCGGTTAAGTCTGACCACACAGAATAACTATTTTCTGCAGCAATTTTCCCATGGAGTGGGAGAATGTGCTGTGATTCTTCTTTGCTGGTAGATATATTGAAAAAAGTGCAAGTTTTCTTTAATCCAATTGTATTAGTTATGACTAATGGCCCTGGCTTTATCATAGCTATAGGATATGTGATGTCTTCTGCATCACTTTCTGTATGGGGAAGAATATGTTTCCCCATTTCTTCTCGTCTTGACATCCCCTGTCCCAAGGAATTTGTGAAATCATACAAGAGGTTCTAGGACAGCATTAGTTCAGGGCCTAATAAAGAGATTTCACTCGCAGATGTGGGTAATTAGGAACGACTCACTAACTGTGGAGTGCAGGATTAAAAGTGTTATTATTGTCTTATTAGAAATGATGAGGCATGGGCAAGAGTATTTGCCTGGGAATGAGTCTACTGACAGCTTCTTGTAACTCTCATCTCTGATTAAAATGCTTAATTGATTACAGAGCTTGGGTACTAAAAAACCTGATCCATTTTTGATACTAATGAGAGAAAAATGTTCTCTGGAGATGTGCACATGTGGAGACAGGAGGAGAAATCATTGCTAATTAACAGCAGGTCACCTGCTGAGTGTGGGGTAGTGGAGAGTGACAGACCAGCAATGACAGCTACTGGGGGCAGTCCTTGCTGCACTGCTGTGGCAGAACACATCTTTACCTCGATTTCCACTTCTGTGATGTGGGGATAGTAATATCTACCTCAGAGGGCTTTTGGGGCATGAGAAGAGGGTCACAGACATGGTGGGAACTTAATAAACCCTCCTTTTTTTTTTTTTTTAAGTGTCTTCTTGATCCTTACTTCCTTGCAAATCTTGTTATTATAATTCCTTTTTTAAAAAAGATTTATTTGGGATAGAGAGAGAGAGAGGGCATGAGTGGGGGGGGGAGGGGCTGAAAGAGAAGGAGAGAGAGTCTCAAGCAGACACCCCGCTGAGTGTGATGCAGCCCAATGCAGGGCTCCCTTTGAACACCCATGAAATCATGACCTGAGCTGAAACTTTAGATTTGGATGCTTAACTGATTTAGCCATCCAGGTACCCCAAGTATAATTCCTTTTAATGCATTAATGTACTACAGATAATAAGCCAACACAAGGGGATTGTTAAAAATTCCCCTTAATAAACTGGTAGATTACCCCAAGTGAATTTTACCCTGAAATTATGTTGGCCCCAAACTCATTTAGAAATTCTCCTGGTTCCACCTGTCTTCTCCACTTCCTTCCCTTTTCCTCCTACCTCTCCCCACTTCATTCAGTCAAGGGAGCACTTGGCAAGTGTCCCGAGGGAAAGAGCTGGGGGGCATAGAGTGGAGAGGCAGAAAGCATTCTGTTACAGTGCTGTGCCCTGATTTTCCTTGGGTCTTGTGATGCCTAATTTTATATGTCAACTTGATTGGGTCATAGGGTGCCCAGATATTTGGTTAAACATTTTTTCTGGATGAGATGAACATTTGAGTCAGTAGACTGAGTAAAGCAGATTGCCCTCCCTAACGTGGGTGTGCCTCATCCAATTGAAGGGCCTGAATAGAACAAAAAGGTGGAGTAAGAGAGAAATCTCTCTCTCTCTCCCTGTCTTCAACCTGAAATATTGGTCTTCTCTTGTCTTTGAATTTGGACTCAGACTGGAATTATAACATTATCTCTCCTAGGTCTTCAGTTTGTTGACTGCCGGTCTTGGGACTTCTTAACATCCATAATCACAGGAGCCCATTCTCTCTATCCCTATCTCCATCCCTATCCCTATCCCTATCCTTATCTCTGTCCCTATCATTATCTCTACCCTTATCTCTCTCTCTCCTCCTCTTGGTTCTGTTTCTCTGGAAAACCCAAACTAATATAGATTTGGTACCAAGAAGTGGGGGTGTTGCAATCTCTAAACATGTGGAAGCAGCTTTGAAACTGGGCAATATGTAGAGGATGGAAGAGTTTTGAGGTGCATGCTAGAAAGATGGATGTTAAAAGAGATTCTGGCGAGCCCTCAGATGGGAATGAGGAATATGTTATTGGAAACTGTGGGAAAGGTGATCCTTGTTACAAAGAGGCAAAGAACTTGGTTGAACAATATTCTTATGTTTTTTGGAAGGTAGAACTTGTGAGCAATAAAAACAGATACTTAGCTGAGGAGATTCCTAAGCAGGAGCTTGGTTCTTCCTGAATGCTTATAGTAAAATGTAAAAGGAGAGAGCTGAATTGAGGAAGGAATTACTAAGCAAAAAGGAACCAGAACTTGAAGATTCAGAAAATCCTCAGCCTATCCATATTTCAGAAAGTGATAAAGGTCGTTCTGAAGGGAACATTAAGGGTGTGGCTGAAGAATGATTTGATAAACAGGCCATGGGGGTGACTCATGGCTTTAACCAGCCTTCTCAACAGAAACCAGGAATAGAGCTGGGATTATACCAGCAAGGATCTTGCCACTTTGAACTAAAACGGATAGGAAAAAATGAGCTAAAATGAAGGAAAGCTGTTGGAATTCTTAGATCATACAGGACTGGATCATTGAGCGATTTGGTTAAAAAAGTTTCACTATTTTTCAAGAAAATAAAAGGAGCCTAGAGGCAATTTAAAGGCCATCAGGGTCACTGCCTTGGTTCCGATTGGCCAGATGGCTTCTGACTGCAGACTTGGGAGTGTGCCTGTCCTGAAGAGTCCTGTGGCTGGGTCATCCCATGGAACCTTGGGAATGAAGCTGCCTGGAGTCTTGGGTGTATGACCCCCTACCCAACAGAGCTATGGAGGTAGAACCAGTGGGTCCCAAAGGGCAGGGCATCAAATCAAAGGGGATAGTCTCCAGACTTAGAATCAAGTAGAATTTGCCTTGCTGAGTTTTGGCCTTGCTTGGGACTTATCACCCCTTCCTTTTTTCCCATTTCCCCCTTTTGGAATGAGGATGTCTATCCTATGCCTGTATCACTGTGGTACTTTGAAAGCACATAACTTGACTGGATTTATAAGGTCACAGCTGGAGAGGAATTTGCCTCAGGATGAATTATACCTTAATTCTCATCATATCTGATTTAGATGAGATTTTAGAATGGATGCTGCAATGATATAAGGCATTTGGAGCTGTTGGGCTAGAATGAATACATTTTGCATACCAGGTGGACATGAATTTTGGGAGCCAGGAGCAGAATACTATAGACTGAATTCTGTCCCCCACCCCCCAATTCACATGTGAACCTGTAACCCTTAATATGATAGCTTTTAGAGATGGACCTTTGGGAGTAATGAGGGTTAGGTGAAGAGATAAAGGTGGGGCTTTCATGATGGGATTAATGGCTTTATAAGAAGAGGAAGAGAGAAAGATTGCTCTCCTTATGTGAGGACACAGAGAGGAGGTGGCCATCTACAAGTCAAGAAGAGAACCCTTGCCAAAACCTGACCATTCTTGCACTTCCACCCTCCAGACTGTGAGAAATAAATATCTGTTGTTTAAGCCGCCCAGTCTTTGGTCTTTTGCTTTAGCAGCCTGAGCTGACTGATATAGGTCCCTTGCGGCCCCCCCCCCCCCCCCCCCCCCCGCCACAACCAGGCTATCCTCTTTTATTTGGGACTTTGGGCAAGGTGTTTGTGCGTATATGCATATAGACTGCTATTTTCTGTGAAGTTCACCAATGTCCAGCAACACTCAGCAAATGAGTACATTGGACTACATTGACCATCACTTTGTGGCTGCCGTATTTATTATGTAACTACTACTTAAAAGCTTTTAATTACCCTAAATTATTATAAGCTGAGAATCTCTTTGTCAAGTAGAAAGGTACATGGAATAAAATGCAGAAGCTTTTATGAATCTGTAGTTTTGGAAATAGAGGAATGGATTGGAAACTATGAGAATAACTCAAAGATGCTGACCATGGGAACTGAGCATCAATGCCAATCATTATTCTGGTGTGCCAGGGCTATTCAAAACCACGTGGCTCCTCCCCTGGGAAAGGCTTGATTATTTTCCATATCAGAGGATTTCAACACATGTGGATTCAAAAAAGAGTAGAACCCCATCTAATTCATCACCTTGCCAGATCCCCCCAAAGAACAATTATGAAATGCTAACAGCTCCTTACTATAAGCTCACATTTATTAAATGAACAAATCCATGGATTAGGAGCAGAAGTATTAATGAATTTTTAAAATCTGCTAATTTGTCAAACATTGAGGGCCATTAATAAGTGCACGTTCGTGAGAACATACATTTACCTTTCCTCTGCTATACAAGCTGTTAGCTAACACCACAGCTGCTAGGAAAGCAGGATTGTAGAGCAGATTACAGGTGCTGAGGGTGACTGGTGATAAGGCAGCGGCTCTTAATAGGATTTTAAATACCCATCTGCCATTTTGTATGTACATTATAATACACTTGAATATATTTGAAGAAGCACTAAAATGATTGATTTTTTCAGGAAGGTGAAGCAATTGCAACT
Source organism: Phoca vitulina (assembly GCF_004348235.1). Lineage (NCBI taxonomy): Eukaryota > Metazoa > Chordata > Mammalia > Carnivora > Phocidae > Phoca > Phoca vitulina. The sequence continues at coordinate 4,483,432 of NW_022589729.1, forward strand.
TCTTTTCTTCTTTTTTTAACAGGCTTTTGATATCCAGGCTTGCAGATGCTGCAGAATTTTGCTTAACACAGTTAAGAAGTGCTGATTCAGGCCTGGGCAGAGTTGGAGATGAAGGACCCGTTTCTGGAAGGACTTGCTTTGGAAGAGAAACTGGCCCTTGCTGCAACAAAGGGAAGAGGGTTAAAGATGAGTTATTTGACAGTAGTGTGTGTGTGTGTGTGTGTGTGTGCGCGCGTGTGTGTGTGCACACATGCGCGCGTGTGCTGGTTTAAGTTTCCAGACTGGGAAAATGAGAGTGAAGCTGGAGACCAGAACAGGCAACTTTTTGACAAAAGCAGTTCTTCCTCCAGCCCCAGGACTGGACCTGGGCTTTGGTGGAGGTGGCAAAACCAAGCCTTTGGTTCTGCTACTCTTTCTATGTTCTTTTATTCCCTTCTTCTGTGATGATCCTGCATTTTTCTCCTTCTCCTCCCCCCAACCTTCTGTCCTAAACCCCAGCTGCATTCTAGAGCCAAAGGACCTTAGATTTCTCTCCTCTCTAGTCAAAACTTACCCACCCTTACCATGAATTTCGGGCTGGCCAATGTTCTTCCTCTCAAGGGAGTAATTGTGGTGGAGCGTGCTCTCACATAGTTGACTCATAGCTGTTGTTATGGGTCGAATTGTGTTTTCCCCCAAAATTCATGTTGAAGCCCTAACCCCTAGTACCTCAGAATATGTGACTTTATTTGGAAATAGGGTTTTGTAGATGTCATTAGTTAAGTTATGATGATATCATACTGGAGTAGGGTGGGCCCTTATAAAAGGGGAAATTTGGATATGGACACACGCAGAGGGAGAATGCCATGTGAACACAAAAGCAAAGATCAGGGTGATGTGTCTATAAGCCAAAAGACACCAAAGATTGTGGTGAACCACCAGGAGCAACCAGAGCAAACCTCCCAAAGCAAACCTGTGAGACCATAACATTCTGTTATTCTAAGGCACCCAGTTTATGGTACTTGGCTATAGCAGCCCTATTGGGGTGCTATTTTCTATTAAAATAGCAGTGAGGTAGCAGTGAGGTGGTGGAAGGAGCATTTGCAGGAGGGTGGGCTGAACCTCAACCTAATGTCAGACCAGGAAGGTTTGCCATCTACTCAGATGCTCATACCCAGCAATCTGAAACAATAATTCAGCCTGGCATTTGCTACAGTTCAGCTCCAGCTTGGTTAACCATTTTGTGCTGCTCCTTGAGCTAGCTGTTTCTCTCTGCCTCTGGGTGACATGATGGCCACGGGCAGAAGGTTATCAGCTAATCATTACTTTTAGCACAATGAAATTCACTTCCTGTATTACCTCTTGACATTGCAGAGATGAAGAACTGTCCTGTTGATTCCTAGACCACACCAGGAATTTATATTCATAAAACATGGTCTTAGCACATACTTTGAGGGTCTTAGTACAAAATAAAAATGTGGGGCCAGGTGGGTTTGTGAAGTCAATCTCTGTTCCCTTGTGCTGTCTGCCCTAACTTGTGCCTGGATGTGCTTGGAACCTGGATTGGAGTTGACCCTCCCCCACAGCACCCACCCCAGTTGCCCATCAAACATGTGGTGGTGCTGCCAGCTGGGTGCAGGATGGGTGCTGTCTTGCCCTGTCTCAAGATGTCATAGAATGAGTGTCTCACCCTGATCCTTCCCCTCCTGGGGACAGAGAATGACAGCAGAATGTAGAACCCTCCTCCTGTGCTACCTGGTCTCCACCCCAGGTAGAAGATGGCCGTGATTGTGGGATGGGATCAGGAATGGGGGGCATCAGGGGACAGAGAGCAGATGGCTGAGTGGCAGGAAGGTGGGGAGATGGTGGGAGGTAGGATTACATGTGAGCCAAAGCTCCAAGCCCCCTGCTACATGGTCCCATGGACTTCACTTACTAAGCACAAATTTGAAGATGAAATTATTGGGGTGCCTGGATATCTCAGTCAGATAAACATCTGACTCTTGATCTCAGCTCAGGTCTTGATCTCAGGGTCATGAGTATAAGCCTCGTGTTGGGCTCCACGCTGGGTGTGGAGCCTACTAAAAAAAACACACCAGCACATAGATGAAATTATTAAGAACTTCAAGATGGTAACTGTAGAGTGTAAAACTCCAAATACATGGCCCTTCTGAGGGTGGGACACCCATGTGACGACACTGGTCCTTCGTCCATGAAACCGGCACTGTTAGGTGGCTGAGTGGACTTCCTTTAGAAAAAAATTTAATATTATGATGCTGTGTTGTGTCATAGGATGAAAGAACAATAAGGAAATCCATCCTTGAGGCCTGGTTTTAAGACTAGCTTCATGGAAGACTTGGGCTGGAGGATGATCTTTCAGTCCCATTCCCTCCGTTAACGTGAGGAAATGAAAATGTGGGAAGAGGCCCACAGTCACACAGCTGGGCAAGAAACAGTGTTATTTTGCTATTGAACTGGTTTCAGAAGGGCGTGAAGAAAATCTCAGGGTGATGGATATGTTTCTTACCTTGACTGGAAGGATGGTCTTATGGGTGTTTACATTTGCTAAAATTCATCCAGTTGTACATTTAAATATTTGCAGTTTATTATATGTCAATTATACTTCAATAAAGCTGCTTAAAAATATTTAAGACAAGAATAACAAAGTTGATTTAAGAATAAGATAAATAGCAGTTTAAGTTCATCAGGGATATAGGAGAACAGAAGTGAGCAGTTTTCTAAACACACAAACTGCCATTGGTATCATGCTTCAGGGTTTACAGGGTGCTTTTGCTAATATCATCCCAAAGATTCTCCAAGGGAAATTCAATGTAAGGGAATGTCATGCAAACCCACCAAGAACCCCTGCTGCTTAAAGCAGGAAACATGGGAATCTTGGAATCTTGAAGGTAGAAAAACCCTGAGGGACCACATAACTGCTGGAGGAATTCTTTTTTTTTTTTTTTTAAAGATTTTATTTATTTATTTGAGAGAGAGAGAATGAGAGAGAGCGAGTACATGTGAGGGGGGAGGGTCAGAGGGAGAAGCAAACTCCCTGCCGAGCAAGGAGCCCGATGCGGGACTCGATCCAGGGACTCCAGGATCATGACCTGAGCTGAAGGCAGTCGCTTAACCAACTGAGCCACCCAGGCGCCCACTGCTGGAGGAATTCTTAAAATGAGCCTCACTTCTGAGGGGAAGTTTGGGGGATGGAAGAGCATTAATCTCAGTTTGAATTCCTTTGATGGGAAGAGTGTTTCTGCTGTTTTCATCCCTAGGAACAGGGCTCCCTACCAGCCTGGAGACTTTCATGTTGAAATTCTCAGACCTGCGCTGCTCCAGGAGGACTCAGTTCCCCCCACAACCCCACTCCCAATTTGGGAGGGAGAACTTGCCTGATGCACAGGCAGGAAACTGGGAAAGGCCTTCTGATTCTTGGCAGCTGGCTGGGCTTCAGGATAATTTAATCTGTTATCTTTCTTCAGAGAATACCTGACTAAAATGAGTCAGCAGGGAGGCAGATTAGAGCAGTTTAAAGAAAAACAATAGGAGCTGTGAAAACAAAAAATAAAGAGTCAATTTTCAGCTTATTTTATGTGTCCTCACAGACTGTGGGCCCTGGGAAGCACTTGGGAGGTCCCTTGGCTCCAGGCCACTCTGCAGAAGGTCTGATAATCCTGTTCTTTCACCTGCGTAGCTGGGCCTCTTCTCTTTGGGTTCCTCTCATCACACTGGGAATGTTTCAGTTGCTTGAAAGAATATGAGAATGGGCAGCTCACCAGGAGGTGAGCCCATTAGGGGAGGGGAAGGCATTGCAGGTCTTCAGAGAGCTCAAGAGGATCAGAGCCAAAGACAATGGGCTAGCTCTCTCTGAACAGCTGAGTTTTCATTTAAAGGAGAGAGGGAGCTCTCTTTCCTTGTGATATTTTTTCTGAGTTGCCTGGACAGTGGGTCGAACTTTCTCCAAGGTCATCACTTTGTCTCCTTGGGTGAGCAGCTCTTATGGAACCCTACTCTGAGGTGGGGTTGTAGAGTCCCAGGTCTTCTCTGAAGACCTCAATCTTGCTGCCTTCCCTCCTCACCCTCTCATCTGGGAAGAGTGGGGCTGGTTGGTAGACCCCTGGGAAAGCATCCCATGTTCCTGTTGGGAAGGGTGGAGTGGGGTGGACAGAAGCCAACCCCAAGAAGGAGAAGGCACCAACAATGGAGAATAGTGAGTCTTGCCATTGCTGCTTGGCATCTGGGTGACCTGGGCACGTTTTGAGGATCCAGGAAAACACATGGAAGAAGCATACGATGTAGAACTTGTCCTCAAGTTTTTATAATTCTTGTGGTTAGATCAAGCCCATATAGCTTGGAATTTTTTGGAATTTTTTTTTCTTAAAAATGCTGTGTGCACAAAAGAGAGTGTGATAGCCACAAAAGAAACTTTCATTGTAAATGGAAAGGACCCACTTCTTTTTCAGTGCTGATTTTATTTTCATGGTTAATTATTTATTCATAAATCTTGCCTCAGAGATTTTATTTTGGCTCCCAAGTGATAAAAGCTCAAGGTCACTGGGGAAGTGTTTTCAAATGCTAAGTGATCCTCCTCCAACCTAATGTTGTAAAAGTTTTATTTCAGGAGTAGTTTTGCTCGCAGGAGGGATGATGACTTAATTTTAGCTCCCAGATGAAATATTGACTTTGGTGCTGATGAGGGATGGAAGGCAGCATGGATCAGTGTAATGAGGGCCGTGGCTGAGCTGTCTCCACCCTGACTTGGCAACCCCTTCATTGTGGAATGACCTTTACAAAATGATGATGTGCATGTGTGTCAGGGGGAGGGTGGGAGATTCAAGGATGCTAGACTGCTGCCAATTCCTGCTTCCTCTGCAACAAACAAAATACAGTGGGGAAAGCTCTGATTTTTCTTGCACCTTATTTGAAAGCTATGGACTTGTATATCCAAAAGCAACTTTGCTTTCACATCTATTTTTAACAGTAGCCTTATCAAATACTGCATTTTTGTCCTCATTGCACCACTGTGGGCTCTGTCACCCAAAGATGGTGAAATTCATTCATTTGAGGTGGTGAAAGGTTAATACATGAAATTCTAGCTACCTTTAGCAATTTGTTTTGGATTGGTTCACCTTTTGTAGGTTTAAATACGATTATTTTTGAAGAGTTCCAAATGGGAACATTCAAAAGGCACCAAATACAAGTCTTTAACCTCCAACACTCCACCTGGCCTGCTAGTTCTTATCTCCAGAGCCAGGAAAACACATGTTAATTTCATTGGTATTCCTCCCAAAATAGTCTATGCTTCTAAACCTTGCATATATAGTTAACACTTGAACAACGCAGAGGTTAAGGACACTGATTTCTTGTGCAACCGAAAATCCATGTGTAACTTCTGACTTGCCCCAAATTTAATAACCTGCTGTTGACCAGTAGTCTTATCGATAACATAGCCAAACAACTCATATTTTGTATGTTATTTGTATTATATACTGTGTTCTTACAATAAAGTAAGCTAGAGGAAAAAAAGTTATTAAATCATAAGGAAGGGCGGCAGGGCTGCTGTACAGGGCCCGGGGCCACACTGGCCCTTGCTCACTGCATGCATGAGTTCTCAGCCAAGGACAGGGAGGGGTGCATGGTTAACCTGGACAAGCCACTGGGCTAACGGGTGGGACTCCATGCGTCTCATCACCCACAAGGCCGAGCAATGAGGCAAAACAGACATAAGCAATACTCAGCTTGTGGACCTGCATGTGCGGGGTGGGTTGCACCTCCTGCTGGAGGAAGGTCCCTTTGCCCAGATGGTGGCTAGGCTCCCCCCCAAGCCTGTCTGTCTTGTGGGAATAAAACAAATTGGAAAAAAAAAATCACAAGGAAGGGGAAATGCGCTTACAGTACTGTACTGTAAAAAGTCTACATGTAAATGGACCCAGGCAACTCAAGCCCATGCTGTTCAAGGGTCACCTGTATATAAATCCTGTGATAGCATATAAGCAATTTTTCTTGAGATTACTTTATACTTGCAGCAACTCTAACATTTTATGATATTAGAAGCCCCAGCATTCTGTGCAGAATTGGATCTGGAACGTAGAGTCTTTAACTTCCCTTCTACTCCCTTCCTATGACTCTCAACTATTCTCCTTTGATCCAGAAATACTCGATGGCAAGAAAGACATTCTGAGTGTGATCGTCGTGTTAGTTAATGTATGGGCCAGGCTGCTGTAACAAAGAAAACCCAAGGTAGGATGCCTCAAGTGAGATAGAAGTTTATCTCTTCCTCCAATGACAGCTCAGAGGAAAGTGGTCTAGGACTTGTAGCGAAGCAGAGGCGTCCTCTCTATAGAACTTCCACCTCTGAGTCCCAAGCAGATGATTCATTCTGGTCATTTCCCTAACCAGAGGGGAGAACGATGGAGTCAGGAAAAGAGAGACACATTTCATTTTTGGGACATGACCTGTACGTGGCACACATCACTTCTACTCACATGCTGTTGGCCAGAGTTTATTCACAAAACCACACTGACTGCCAGCTAAAACTCAGGAGTTCTGAAAAAAATAAATAAATAAAACTCAGGAGTTCTGTTATTAAAGAAAGCAAAATGGGGCGCCTGGGTGGCTCAGTCGTTAAGCGTCCGCCTTCGGCTCAGGTCATGATCCCGGGGTCCTGGGATCGAGTCCCACATCGGGCTCCCTGTTCGGCGGGAGGCCTGCTTCTCCCTCTCCCAGTCCCTCTGCTTGTGTTCCTGCTCTCGCTGTCTCTCTCTGTCAAATAAATAAATAAAATCTTTAAAAAAAAAAAAAATAAAGAAAGCAAAATGGATATCACTGGTCAACCAGCCGTCCTTTTCACAGCTGGATGGGCCATTCCAAACTGAGCCTGAGCTGACACTAGGCCAGGGGGTTGACTGACATTTCCTTCTGCTCCCCCCCCCCCCCACATCCTGGCCCATGTTGACACACATGTACCTTTGGCTGAGATGATATGCCTGAGAATTTCTGCATTTTGACTGGAGGAAGAGGAAAGACATTTGGCTGTGGACACCTGGTGGTCCACAGAAAGATGTCTTCAGCCTTCCCAGCAGGGGACACTATCATATCGTGCTCTGCAGCCTGGCTCCAGGGCAAGGTCTAACCCTAAGTGGAAAAGGGGACACTGGAAAAAGCCCAAAGGAACTTTTTGAGAACTAGGGCTCAGATGACAGAGTTCAATGCAGATGAAAGGGAAAGGAGCAACTGTCTACCATTTCTGCCCAGAACACTCTGTTGTCCTCCAGTGGGGAAAGGAATTCACATTCTAGTAGGAAGAGACAGACATTGAACAAAAATACTTTGGTAAATTGTATAGTATTTTGATAAATGCTGTGGAGATAAAAAAAATGAGGAGGGACAATAGGGAACATTGGGAGGTGGGGGTAGGGACTGCTGCAATTTTGGAAGGGTATCTCGGAAAGGCCTCTCTGAGAAAACGACATTTGTATAAAGATCTGGAGGCTCTGAGGTGTGAGCTCGGTGGCTATTTGGAGGAAGTGCATCTGGGCAAAGGGAGGAGCAAATGGAAAGGCCTTGAGGTGAGTGCATACCCTGTGTGTTTGAAGAAGGGCAGGGAGGCCAGTGTGGCTGGAGCAGAGTGAGTGAGTGGACGGTGGAGGTGAGGTCAGAGAGGTGAGGGGACGGATTGTGCAGGGACTTGTAGGCCATTGTAAGGATTTTGGCTTTTTTGTGGAGTGAGATGAGAAGGCCCTGAAGGGTTTTGAGAAGAGGTGTAACATGATATGATTTACTTTATAGCATCACTCTGGGTGTTGAAAATTGGTCCTAGGAAGGCAAGGGCTATTTTATAATTCTTTAGATGAGGGAGGATGATGATTTGGTTTAGGACAGGTAGCAAGAAGGTTGTATTCAGGATGTATTTTCATGGTGGAGCCACAATAAGGTAAAGGATTGAATGTGAGGGGTCAGAGAAAGAGAAGGGTCAGCATTTTTTGACCCTTTTAGGGATTTTTGCCCGAAGGACTAAAGGCTGGAGCCACCGAAGGGTGCCATTTCCTGAGATGCAGAAGATATAGGAGGAGTGGATTTTGGAGGAAGATTAGGGGTTCAGGTTTTGACATATCAGGCTTGGGATAGGCATTGGACATCTAAATGATATAATTTGAAACCCCGAATTCAGCTGTGACTCTAGTCAGATCTCTTGGATTTTCCAGGGTTATGAGCCAATATAATTTTTTTGTGCTGGGGTTTTTTCTTCAATGACTGGTAGCCAAAATCCTGGTTCACTCACCCTCTTATTAATTCATTGACCATGTCTTTTTCATGTCTATCCTATCAGATTTCACTGTACCCATCCAAGCGTCTCTATATTGTCTGTCTTAAGTTATAATCCATGAAAAAGGCAACAGCTAATTTTGTGGCCTTCTCTTCAAAGCCCCCCAAAGTATATTTTCTTGTTTGTGTGTGTGTGTATATGTGTGTGTATGTGGGTGTGGTTAGAGAGAGTATGTTTTGAGGCAAGCCATTAATAAATTATTTTTGGTGATAATTCAATTTAAAAGACATCTATTGAGTGGTGAATGAAACAGTGTCTGCCTTCATGAGCAAAGAAGACAGATACATTAATAAATAGCTATAATGCAATGTGACATGAACCATAATATGAGTATGGGAATAAAGATCAGGGGATAATTAGTCCTGGGCAGGGAATTTCTGGCCTCTCTTTTTTCAACAGAAGAAACTGTGAGAAAGCATGAGATTTGGAGTTTGGAGACCACTGTTCAGGTCCTGGTTTTACCAGAGCAAAACATTTAACTTCTCTGAGATGGATATTGGATGTCCAAGTGATATAATTTGAAATCTTGGATTCAGCTGTCAGATGCATCCTTTGAATTTTCCAGTTCTGTGAGTCGAGAGAGCTCCTATGTTCCTCATCTATTAAATGGGCACAGTGACTTCCTCACAGCCTATCCCATGCAGCTGTTGTGAAAATCAAGTGTGATAATAGGTGTGAAGACGCTTTACGATCTTTGCAGGGTACATAGAGGTTTTTACAAAAAACAAAGGGTTTCTGTGAAGTACCCCAATTTCTTTAATTGTGAGATTCTTTTTAAGACAATAGAAGAAAAAGTTCCCACAGGAAATCAGAAAGCATGTTTTAACCCACTATTTTAACCCCTCAGGTAATGCACAGGGAAGACATAGTAACCCAAAGACCAAGTCTGATGACAAATGGAATTGTCTACAAAGAGGCTGAGAAAGGAGGTCAATGTTGCTTTTTCTCTTAGCTTGGCTGATTGCTAAAGTTCTATGAATGGTACTTAGAGGCTGCCCAGGCTTTGAAATGTCAGTTTCCACCTTTTTTGTTGCTAGTGTATAGAAACACAGTGGAATTTTCTATGTTGATTTTGTAAATGACAACCTCGCTAAAAATAATTCTGGTATCTTTTTTTTTTTGTAAATTTCACACAATTTTCTACATAGACGATCTTGTCCACAGATGAAGATAGTTTTAACTTTTTCTTCCCATTCTGAGCTTTTATTTCTTTTTCTTTAATTAGCTATCACGTCCAGGATGATATTGAAGAGAAGGAAAGAGAGAAGGCGTACTTGCCTTTTCCCTGGTTGTAGGCATTGTGTTAGTTTTCCAGGACAGCTATAACAAAACACCATAGGCTGAGAACTTAGAACAGAAATGCAGTTCTGGAGGTTAGAAATCTAGGATCAAGGTACTGGCAGGTATGATTTCTTCTGACACCTCTTGCCCTGTCTTGCAGATGGTCTTTCCTCTGTGCCTGTGTATGCTTGTGTCCCAATTATCTTTTTTTTTTTTTTTTTTAAATAAGGACACCAGTCATATTGGATTAGGTCCCACTCATATGATTTCATTTTACCTTGATTACCTTTTAAAGGTCCTGTCTCCAAATAAAGTCACATTCTGAGGTATGACAGGTTAGGACTTTGACATACGAATATTGAAGGACACAATTCAGCTCACAGCAGGAAGAAAGCATCCAGTCTTTCATCAATAAACATGACGCTAGCTGTCAGGTTTTTTTTTTTTTTTTTTTTTGTAGATGCCCGTTAGCAAGTTGTGGAATTTTCCGTCTACTTTTAGTTTGCTAGGAGTATTTATCAGGAAGTAATGGAATTAATGTTGGAATTTATCAAATGCTTTTTCTTCATCTATCAAGATAATAATACTATTTTCCTTAGTTTGTTTATACTGTGCTTTTAGAATGTTAAACCAACTTTGATTTCCTGGGATAAACTGCAATTGGTCGTGATGTATTAAGGTTTTTAAATATATGGCTGGATTCAATTTCAGAGGTGTACTACCAATGTAGCTTTTATTGCAACTTGACTTATGCACAGATATTGCTAACCTTGCAATTCTTTTCACATATGTGTAATTTGAACATGATGGCAGTTCAAAAATTACTTTTTTTCAGCCTCATTATCAACACTTACAATCGAACAGCATAAAACTGTGAAGGGTTACATTAACAAGTATGTTTCAGAGTTAGTTCAGTGTGGAAATACACTCTGATGTCATAGTTGCAGTGAAAAGGAAACTGTCTGGAGTACTTACCCAGGTCAAGGAGGTTGGGCAGAAGGAAATCAATGTACTACTTTCTTTACTGAGAAAGTCTTGCTATGAAAAAATGTCAGCCAAAATAAACAATGCGCTAAGGTATATAATAAAAATTATAAATTAAGTGAAGTGCAATGCATTAAATTTTAGATTATTCTCTTTACCATACGATAATATAGAAAATGAATTATAAATGACTTTCATTGAGTATTGAGGCCCAATGTTTGTAGAGAAAAAAAGTTGAGAATGCTTGATCTTCAGAACAAACTCAATGTTTCTGCAAGATAGAAAATCTGTTAGGTTCCATCTTTTTTTTTTTTTTTTTTTAAGAGTGATTGAATAGAGGGGCGCCTGGGTGGCTCAGTCGTTAAGCATCTGCCTTTGGCTCAGGTCATGGTCCCAGGGTCCTGGGATTGAGCCCCGCATCAGGCTCCCTGCTCTGCGGGAAGCCTGCTTCTCCCTTTCCCACTCCCCCTGCTTGTGTTCCCTCTCTCGCTGTATCTCTCTCTGTCAAATAAATAAAATCTCAAAAAAAAAAAAAGAGTGATTGAATAGATTTTATTTTTCTTTCTTTTATTTGAGTATAGTTGACACACCCTGTTACATTAGCTTCAGGTGTACAACTTAGTGATTTGACAAGTTTGTACTGTTATGCGGCGTTCACCACGAGTATAACTACCATCTGTCCTGTTACATAATTATAACAATATTGACTGATTGCTTATCCTCTGCTTTTTATTCCCATGACTTACTCGTTCCATAACTGGAAGCCTGTATCTCCCTCTCCCCTTCACCCATTTTGCCCAGTCCTTTGCCCCCCTTCCCTCTGGCAACCATCAGTTTGTTCTCCATATTTACAGTTCTGATTTTGCTTTTTGTTTATTCATTTTTTAAAGACTCTACTTATGAGTGGAATCATGTGGCATTTGTCTTTCTCAGTCTGACTTATTTCACTTATCATAATACCCTCTAGGGCCATCCATGTTGTCTCAAATGGCATGATCTCATCCTTTTTAATGGCTGTGTAATAGTCCATTGTGTTTACATTCATTTTCCTTATCCTTATCCTTATATTCATCTATTGATGGACAGTTAGATTGCTTCCATGTCTTGACTATTGGAAATAAAGCTGCAATAAACATAGGGGTGCATATGTCTTTTTGAGTTAGTGTTTTCATTTTCCCTGGGTAAATACCCAATAGTGGAATTATTGAATCATATGGTATTTCTATTTTTAATTTTTTGAGGAATGTCCACACTATTTTTCACAGTAGCTGTACCAATTTGCATTCCCACCAACCACGCATGAGGGTTCCTTTTTCTCCACATCTTTGCCAACACTTGTTGTTTCTTGTCTTCTTGATTTTAGCTATTCTAACAGGAGTGAGGTGATATCTCATTGTGGTTTTGGTTTGCATTATCCCTGATGATGAGTAATGTTGAGCATCTTTTCATGTGTCTGTTGGCCATCTGTATGTCTTCTTTGGAAAAATGTCTATTCAGGTCCTCTGCCCATGTTTTAATCAGATTGCTTGTTTTTCTGGTGTTGAGTTGTATGAGTTCTTTATATATTTTGGATATTAACTGCTTATCAGATATGTCATTTGCAAATATCTTCTCCCATTCAGTAGGCTGTCTTTTTGTTTTGTTGATGGTTTTGTTTGCTCTGCAAAAGATTTTTATTCTGATGTACTCCCAATAGTTTATTTTTGCTTTTGTTTCCCTTGTTTTAGGAGGCATATCTAAAAAAATGTTGCTATGGCTGATGTCAGAGAAATTACTGCCTGTGTTGTCTTCTAGGATTTTTATGGTTTTAGGTCTTTAATCCATTTTGAATTTGTTTTTGTGTATGGTATGAGAAAGTAGTCCAGTTTCCTTCTTTTACATGTAGCTGTCCAGTATCCCAACACCATTTATGGAAAAGACTTTCCCATTGTACATTCTTTCCTCCTTTGTCATAGATTAATTGACTATATAAATGCGGGTTTATTTCTGGGGTCTCTATCCTGTCCGTGGATCTATGTGTCTATTTTTGTGCCAATATCATACTGTTTTCATTACTACAGATTTGTAGGAAATCTTGACATCTGAAATTGTGATATCTCCAGTTTTCTTCTTTCTCAGGATTGCTTTGGTTATTCGGGGTCTTTTGTAGTTCCATAAAAATTTTAGTTTTATTTGTTCTAGTTTTGTGAAAAATGCTGTTGGTATTTTGATAGGGGCTGCATTGAATCTATACATTGTTTTGGGTAATGTGGACATTTTGGCAATATTAATTCTTCCAATTCATGAGCATGGAATATCTTTCCATTTATTTGTGAGACTGGTTTTTGTACTGTCATTGTTACTAAAACAAGACACAGGAACAATTTAGATATATATTATTACCAGTGAGAAGCACTGTAATCAATCCGAACTAGATTAGCTACGTTAACAGGCACAAAGCATGCTCATTTGTCAGGTTAAGAACTTTGATATTGATAAATATGGTGTTCCTTCAAAGTGTACATTTAAGCATTTAATATGGAGACTCCCTCTTGCACATATAACTCTTTGTTTAGTTACAATTCAATGAGAAGAATGAAAAGAAGCTGTGAATGTATTGGTGACTCATTATTCACCTATACTCATACTTTACAGTAAATAAAGTGTACAATTTTTGCCATTCTTTTTTTCTAGATAATATTTGTTCTTATATTTATTGAACTGTAATTTTATGTCTGCTGAATATAATAATAAAATCTGAACTTGTTTTGTTCAACTTTTTTATTCATTTTATTTTTCTAAATAAATTGTTTTTAAAGATAAACTTTATTTTTTGGAACACTTTTAGATTTATAGAAAAATCGTAAAGGGGTGCGTGGGTGGCTTGGTTGAGTGTCCAACTCTTGATTTTGGCTCAGGTGATGATCTCACGGGTCATGGGATTGAGCCTCCTATCAGGCTCCATGCTCAGTGCAGAGTCTGCTTGAAGATTCTTTCCTTCTGCCCCTCCACCAGCTCTCTTTCTCTTTCTAAAATAAATAAATAAATCTTTAAAAAAATCATAAATATGGTTCAAAGAGTTCTCATATACCCTACCCAGTTTCCTCTATTACTAACATCTTATATTACTATTGTACATTTGTTACAAGAAGTGAACCCAATCTTGATACATTATTATTAACTAAAGCCCATACATTAATCAGGTTTCTATAGTTTTTCTTAATGTTCTTTTTCTGTTCCAGAATGTCATCTAGGCTAGCACATTGCAGTTAATTATTGTGTCTCTTTAGGCTCCTCTTAGCTGTGTTAGTTTCTCAGATTTTCCTTGTTTTTGATGACCTTGGGGGTTTTGAGGGGGTACAGTTGGGGTGTTTTGTAGAACATCTCCCAAGTGAGATTTGTCTCATGTTTTTCTTATGATTAGACTGGAGTTACAGTAATCCATTTTTATCATATGTTACAAAAACACTGGTGTGTGGTAGATTGGGAATTTCAAACAAGCCAACAGTTTCTTCTCCACAGATGGTGGGAGAAGCACTTCTCTAGTGATACTGGGTCATTCACAAACTGAAGATGTTCTGAATGACCCAGGGAAAGGTAGGTCCAGGGTGCCTCTGGATTCTGGGGGGCCCCCCAGTAGCAGGATTTTTGCTCTGATGACTTTTCTTCAGCTTCTTTCAGTCTCCATGTCTCTATCATTGATCTTTAGATTCCAGGAGGGTCTCTTATGAACTCAGCTTGGGAAAAAGCAGCTAGTAAATATCCAGGGGTTTTGCAGGTGTGGGGCTTAATAAGCTGGATGCCAGGTTGTTGTGTCTGTCAGCCCAACTTCCACTAAACCCGCACCCTGGTGTCCATTGTTACCTACCATACACTCCTTGCTTTCTAATTCCAAAGCCCTGGCTTTTCATTCTTCTTTCAAGGTACGAATTCTACTTTCTGAAGGAGATGATGGGACATCTCTTACTATCTCATCCAAAGGGACTAGGAATCCGAGATAGAAGAGTAATCTCTAGTCTCTGTTATTCAACAGTGGGACTCCTTTCTCCAGCCTGTGCCAGGAACCTGAGGCTCAAAGGGAACAGCTCACCTTACCACTGTCCGGCTTGAAATCCCGTGTGTCCTTTTGATTGCCTAGGGTGTGTGGTTTCAGAGCAGGAGTGCTGCATCACACGGGAACCTGTTAGGAATGCAAACTCCCAGGCCCTAGCTGAAACCTACTGAATTGGAACCTCTGGCGGTGAAGCCCAGCAGCCTGTGTTTATTTTATTTTAAAACCCGTCAGGGAATTCTGAAGCATGCTAATGTTTGAGAACCACCAGCCAGTGGGGTAAACCATAAGCTCCTTGTCCTGAGAAAGCTGGCTCTGCTCTGATCGCCACCTGCCTCTCCACATTCTTCTTCCCTGTTTCCTACCTTGCATTTCACATCGTAGAAAAGAGGAGCTGTCTGAGGTTGCCTGAGGAGAATACGTAAACTACTCTCTAGCTCATTTTCAGTTGTTTGCTCAAGTAGGTCTTCTTCGTGGGAAATCTTCCTGCCCCTCACCTGGACAACTGCTGCTGGCACTTGAAGACCCAGCTGAAGTGTCATTTCTCCAGGAAGTGTTCCCCCAGCCCCCTGTCCCCTAGATGCCCCATAGGACCTGGTGCCCATCTCTATAATTAAACATAAGCTCATCACATTATATTTATCTGTGCATATATGTTTCTGCCAGTAGATCATGAACTTTTATTAGGGGGCTATGCTTCCTTTATCTTTGTATCCACAGCACCCAGCCCAGGCTTTGAGCACTTGGCATGTAGTCAGTTATTCGACAATCATTGAATGATTTATGGGTGAATGAAATAATGATTGTATAAACATTTGTCAATGTTTCTGTCACATTTGTGGTTCCATCCCTGCATTCTTTTTAGCCAAGTAAAATTTCCCTTTAAGTCATCAGACATGGAAAACACCAGGAGATACGAATTCTATCCCCTTGGCCTTTTCTGGTTATCAAATGCATACAATCCTTCCTGCACCAATTCCTTTCATGTTATCTATTTTAAGGCTCCCACCCTTGGTGCAAGGGCCAGTCCTGGCTTCCTCCTAGTTGGTGACATTATCATCTTGTGAATTTGGCAGAAGTAGAGTCTGATTGATTTCTGTCACTTAACTGTGAGCTCATTCATCTAAGTTTGCTCAGGCTTCATCATGAAGTTAGTATTGACTGAATCAGTGGAAGTGCCTTTTAAAAATTGTGCTCGATGCTCCTTCAGGGCTTCTATCTGCTGCCAGGATGAAAGCATATATTTAGAAGAAGAAAGAAATGCATCTCCATACTCTGTCTGTATTCCTATTTCTTCCTTTAGGTAAGAGCCCTGCATCTTGCTTGGAATATCAAAGGAATGTATATTCAGAGGAATTTAAAAATGAGACATACTGTAGTGCAGAATACTACATGCAAAACACAAGCAGAAACAAGATTTGTTCCTAAAGTAATTTCTCTCTTTCTTCTGCATGTGTGCAGCCGGCATACCTACCATCCTGTCTCCTGTGGGACATGTTGTCACCATGGCTCATCCAGTGGAGGTTGGCAGGTTATGCTGATCCGGCCACATGCTTCTGCCCGCTTCCCCTTTATCATCCTACATTGTGGTTACGTATATGCCTTCTGGCCATGGGTTTGGATAGAACAATAATAAAAAGAATAAATAAAAATGATGATGATAATTTCATCATTTAGGTCTTTTTCTTTTTTTTTTCTTTTTTTTTTTTTTAGAGAGGGAGAGGGGAGGGCCAGAGGGAGAGAGAGCATCTTAAGCAGGCTCTATGCTCCGCATGGAGCTCAACACAGGGCTTGATCTCACAATCCTGAGATCATGACCTGAGCCAAAATCAACAGTCAGACACTTAACTGACTGAGCCACTCAGGCACCCCTGGGTGTTTCATATTTTTCAATAGGCTTTCCTTTTTATTTTCACATTTAAAAAATTCTGAATAGCCTGTAAGGTGTTGAGGTACTTTTGTGAAAGTTTCATTCTTTCAGCTTTATCCATAAGGAAGCTGTGGCAGCAAATACCGGCTTTCCCAAGATGACCTAGCAACTCAGCCGAGGACCTGGAGTAAACCATCTTCTAACTCTCACTTAGTTACTGAATAGGAAGTGGCCAGATAGCAAATGATGCAGTGGTATATGCAGAGGAGTTGTGCCTGGTTAGTTAGCAGGTGCCCTCATATGGATACAAGTAGCCCAGAGAAGTTCAAAGCCAGGGCTCTGGGGTCAGGCTGCCCAGGTTTGAATGTTAGCTCTTCTGCTTATTTAATTGTATACACTGAGCAAGTTGCTTAAACTCTGTGAATCCTAGTTTTCTCCTCTGTAAATGGGAAAAATTGTTCTCACTATCTCATGGGGTTGTTATGAGGCTTAGACAAGTTAATATGTAAAGAGAGCCTAGAATTATCCTG
This sequence comes from Phoca vitulina, assembly GCF_004348235.1. Lineage (NCBI taxonomy): Eukaryota > Metazoa > Chordata > Mammalia > Carnivora > Phocidae > Phoca > Phoca vitulina. The sequence goes on from NW_022589729.1 coordinate 4,500,435, forward strand.
GAACATAGGAAGTACTCAATAAATGTTAACTTCTACTTTATTACACTCAAAATTCCTCCGTGAAGACTTCTCTGATAATACCAGTGAATCCACATTACTCTTTTTCTTCTCTGAACCCTAATCATGAAGGACTTAATTTTTTTTAAGATTTATTTATTTATTTGAGAGAGAGCACAAGAGGGAAGGGCAGAGGGAGAAGAAGAGAGAATCTTAAGGAGATTCTGTGCTAAGCGCAGAGCCTGACGTGGGGCTTGATCCTTCGACCCTGAGATCATGACCTAAGCTGAAACCAAGAGTTTGACGCTTAACGGACTGCGTCACCCAGCTGCCCCTTAATATTTTTTAATGATACAACTTAGCACTCAGAATATACCTGCTAGTACTCTTTAATAATTTTAAAGGTGTGTTCAATTTGCCTCCCTAATTATGTTGCAAACTCTAGAGGCAGACTCTATGTTATATACATCTTCTGAATCACTGCAAAGCCCTTAATTAATATTTTGATGAATAATCTTTGGATAAAATTACTTAGGTTCCAATATTTTTTCAGAGATTATTTTTTTATAATACCGAGTTTTATTATTTACCAATAACTTGTGTTTTCATTTACTTGTGTCTTCTTTTATAGTTTTTATAGAATTTTATACATTGATTGAATATCTGTATATTTCTTTACTTTTAATTCCAATATACTTAACATGCAGTGTTATATTAGTTTCAGGTGTACAATATAGTGATTCAACAGTTCTATACATTACTCAGAGCTCATCATAAGTGTACTCTTCATCCCCTTCATCTATTTCTCCCATCCCCCCACACCTCCCCTCTGGTAGCCATCATCAGAGGTTACTTTAAAAACATAAATTTGCCAGGCATATTAGATTTTTATATGCGTGTATGCCAATCACCTTATTTACATTTCACAACAACACTGTGCAGATGAGAACATTTTATTATACTCACTTTGCAGATGACTAATATGAGCATCTGAGAATTTAAGTGTTACAGCTACTAAGTACATGGGTCAGAATTTGAATCCAGGTCTTCTGACTCCAAAATTGAGCATTTCTCCCACTTCAGTTGAGGTGTATGGTCAATTTAGATTGGACCAAACAGCTAATAGTCATTTGTTTCACACATTTTCTTTTTGTTTCCTGTTGGAGATGCCAGTTTAGGGAGCTAAAGCAGGCATATTCAGAAGGGGTTGTAAATCAGCATTTCAATGAGAAAGTCGTACAGATAGAGTTGAACCATATTATCTGAGCCCTCTCAGACATCTAGGTCAAAGCCACATTGCCCACAGGGCCGGGGGCAAGCATTTTCTTTCCTCTTGGACATTCCTGCTGAGGAGATGAGCCTTAATAAGAGAGCCAAGCAGGGGATGAATTTTTTTAATGACTTAAAAAATAAAAACAAAGGAAAAAAAAAACAAGAAAATAAAATTTCATTAACAGTTGCAAATACTTGTTGGGGAGGAAGGTTATTTCTCAAATATTTTGGAAAAATGCTTCTGAAACGCAAATGTTTATTGTACAGATACTGCATTGAAATAAAAAAGACTTTCAGTCCTGGTTTTCCATGTCCAACAAAGATGGATACCAGTGTTCCTTTTTATTTTCCAATTTGGAATATCCTGGAGTGACAATTAGGGACATGTCCTTACTGTCATGACCTTGCTCTTTGATTGCAGCCTGGTCCTGGCCTCCAGGCTACCATTGTTCTTTCTGGAGAGTTTATTTCCAGGAGAGTCAGAAACTCAAGAGCAGAACATGAGGGGAAGGCAGGTATTTGAAGAGAGTTGAATCAATGAGCTCTTTCCAAAGCAGAAGGCAAGGTATGAAAAACCACCTCCTCAGGGGAAGGGATGGAGGATGCAGGGAATGGGCAGAGGTCTGCAGAGATGAAGAGAGGATGGGTTCCTGGAACCCAGAGAAAGAATTGTGTGGCAAAGGCTGCACGATCTGAGTACAGGGCTTCCTTCTCAGGAAACAATCAGCACTCTGCAGGGCTCCACAAGCGTACTGACCCTGTGTCTCCCCACCTTCCTCCCATTCCATGCTTGTGTTTCCATTGGTTAGACTTAACCAGGAGCCAGAAAAGCCTCTTGATGCCATCTGTACAAGTCAGCCTCCCAGGACACGAGACAGGGTGGAGAGGGTGGAGAGGGTAGAGAGTGGATGGGGAGAGAGTTGGGGGCTGGGAGGAAGGGAGGGCAAATGGAAGATAGACTGCAGGACATTAGTGAGTCTTTGTCACAGATGAGCATTTCCTCCCCCGACCCTATCATGGAGCACAAGACTGAATGCTCAGCGATGTCCTATTCTATTTGGATGCATTTCCTGGGTATGCAGTGGGATTCCCTATTTGCAATTTGTTCTGGGTGAATGGGTCTGCCTTAGAATTAGGGGAAGAAAAGAAAGTGCTAAATACTGAAATCTCTGCCTGTAGGTTTCTGTGGTTGCTAAGAAGTCTTTCCAGGGGTCATGAACCTGGAAGAAGAAGAAATGAAAGTGATGTCTGTCTTGTGGTCAGATGAAATGCTCCACCAATTCCTTGCCCCTGGAGGTATTCTTCTGTCTAAAGAACCCATCATGCCTCGGTTCTGTCTTGCCTGCATGCCCCTTCTCCATCTCTTTGTATTTCTCTCAGTCCATGTCTTCCTTCCTTGCTGTTCCCTGGAGAGCAACGTTAGCATGCTCCGCCAGGCTTCCTGTTGGGTGCCCAGACACTGTAGCTCTTCCAGGGTGGGCCAGGTTGCTTATTGTCTGAAAGGCATTTGCTCTTTGTTTCTGCCATACAGACAAAATGTCTGCTATCTCCTGCTTTTGGGGGTGGAGTGGGACTTAGCAGGTTCCCATCACTAGGGGGAGAGAAATCCTTGGGATATGGTGATTTAGTTCTGGTTACCTGTGGTAGTTAAGAGATGGACCAGCTCTCAGACTTTCCAACAAAATGTCTTTGAAGCATGAGGTAATTTTCCCCCTTGCTCCATTCCCCCTGGGGACAGTGGTTTCTCCTCAGTCCTTGCTCACCTTCTCCTTTCCCTCACATCAGGATCTGAGGTGAAACATTTGGAGTAGGGAAGAAAAATATCTAGTATATTATTGCCACTCTCTGTTCTATGCCTCTGGACTCATTGCTAATCTTAGAAGACATTTGTAGGTTGTCTCTTTAGTATCCACCCCAAACACCTCCATTCTAACAGCCCCACCTGTGATTCTGGGATAGCTAATCCAACATATTGCTCCAGGTGTGTAGTATGTGACCTATGTTAAAGTGTTCTTTATTATATCCCATTGGTTCAGAGTGAGGATGTGATCCATACTAGTTCAAGCATAGTGGATCTCAGGACCACAGATAGAAATGCTGGGATAAAGATGATGCAGTTTTAACCTGATGAATATGAATGAGGAAGCATGGCATCCCAGGACCTCCAGCAGCCATCTTGGAATCACAAGGAGAGCCAGGATCAAGATTAAGATTAAGGCAGAATTTAGACAGAGAAAGATTGGCACATTGTGCAGCTGTTGCTGGATTAGTTTCACTTGAAGTCAGCACTTTTTGTTAATATGAAACAATTTTTCATATTGATACATTGACTAAGCTAGTTTGCTCAAGTTTTCTGTTACTTGCAACCAAAAGTATAGTGATATGCTTACTAATCGTGGTACCCTTTCTTGCCGGAGAGAGAGCCTCAGAATCCTTCGAAATACAGCAATCCAAGGGACTTCCATTTATTTAGTTATAGTTGGAGAATGAGAGACTTAAATGAGTAACTCTCAAAATGTTTGACTCCTGCCTTGTCAAGGGAACTAAAAGACATGTTCCCCAGAAAAATAAGACTTATGATGAGGCAATATTACTGTACAAGCACGTTTAGAGGACATTAGATGTAAATCTGCTTTACAATAGCACAATGGAAGACACATCTTTAGTTTTTCTTTTTTGAAATATCCTTGTTATGTTTTGTTATTAATGTTACGGTGGCCTCATAAAATGAGTAGAGAGTGTCCTTTCCTTTTTTAATCTCTGAGGTATTTTTTTAAAATTTTTTATTAACATATAATGTATTATTTGTTTCAGGGGTACAAGTCTGTGATTCATCAGTCTTACACAATTCACAGTGCTCACCATAGCACATACCCTCCCCAATGTCAATCACCCAGCCGCCCCATCCTTCCCACCCCCCACTCCAGCAACCCTCAGTTTGTTTCCTGGGATTAAGAATTCCTCATATCAGTGAGGTCATATGATACATGTCTTTCTCTGATTGACTTATTTCGCTCAGCATAATACCCTCCAGTTCCATCCACGTCACTGCAAATGGCAAGATCTCATTCCTTTTGATGGCTGCATAATATTCCATTGAATATCTATACCACATCTTCTTTATCCATTCTTCTGCCGATGGACATCTGGCCACTTTCCATAGTTTGGCTATTGTGGACATTGCTGCTATGAACATTGGGGTGCATGTGCTCCTTCTTTTCACTACATCTGTATCTTTGGGGTAAATACCCAGTAGTGTAATTGCTGGGTCATAGGGTAGCTCTATTTTTAACATCTTGAGGAACTTCCATACTGTTTTCCAGAGTGGCTACACCAGCTTGCATTCCCACCAACAGTGTAGGAGGGTTCCCCTTTCTCCACATCCCTGCCAACAACTGTCGATTCCTGACTTGTTAATTTTAGCCATTCTGACTGGTGTGAGGTGGTATCTTATTGAGGTTTTGATTTGGATTTCCCTGATGCCGAGTGATGTTGAGCACTTTTTCATATCTGTTGGCCATTTGGCTGTCTCCTTTCTTTGAGGTATTTTTATTATGATTTTTGTTATTTCTTTTTAAATGTTTGAATGCATTCATTGGTGAAGACTTCTGGGCCTAGATTTTTTAAAAAAAGATTTAATTTATTTATTTATTTTAGAGAGAGAGAAAAAAAGAAAGAGCAGGGGGAGGAGCAGTGAGGGACAGAGAGGGAGGGGGAAAGAAACTCATTCAGGCTCTGAGCTGAGTGTGGAGCTCCTCACGGGCTCAATCTCACCACCCCGAGTTCATGACCTGAACTGAAACCAAGAGTCAGATGCTTAACAGACTGAGCCACCCAGGCGCCCCTGGGCCTAGATATTTTGAGGGAAGATTTTAAATTATAGATTCATTTTTAAAAGTTGATGTGTGACTAGTTAAATTTCCTTTTTTTTTTTTCCTTATGTAAGTTCTCATGAGTTGGAATTTTTAAGGAATTTATCCATTTCATCTAAATTCTTATTTTTCTGCTCTCTTTTACCTGGTAAAATTTTTGGCCACCTCTTTATTCTGAGTCATTTTCAATTATAGCATTTTAAGTATATCTCTTGTATATAGCACAGAGGTAGTGTTTGCTTTATACGCCAATTTAAAAATCTTTTTCTATTAATAGGTAATTTAAGCGCATTTACATTTATTGATATGACAACAATGTTTCATCACAATTCTGCCCTGATATATTTTATACATTTATTATGTTGTGATTATTATGTGTGCTAGTCTACATCTACTGTGTTTCTCTATTTGTATACCCTCTTTGATTTTTTTTTAAATTTTATTTTGGTATTGAGGACAGTTCTAATTTTTATTCTAGTGGTTTAGTATTAGTACATTTTATAGTGCTCGTAAATCCCTTTTATTTTTATTTCACTTTTAGTATTTGTCAGTATTAGTGGTGAAATTTGACTCCCACCTATTGCCTGGACAACAGTTAATTTTCTTATTCCCTTTTTTCCCTTCTCCTATTTTTTATTTGCCTTCTTTTGACATTGTGAACATGTAGGATTTACATATTATGACTGAGCCCATGACTTGCTCTCATTCTATTCCTACCTCTACAGTTGAATATGCAGAATGCTCAGTCCTTTGAGAAGTCTGCCCCATCATCTTTGGATTCAATGTAGCTTATCTTCAACCAGATTCCTTAGAAAAAGCACGTGTGTATAGTATTTCCTTAGTTCTGGCATAAACCCTTTTTCCTGTGGCCTCAAAACTTGAAAACCAGCTGGTTTGGATATAACGTCCTTAGTTTACACTTTCTCAAAGTTTCCTAAAAATATTATTCTGCTGTTGTCTTGCTTTGTGAGTCGTTTTTGTGAAGTTAGATGCCAATCTAATTTTTTTTTCTTTTTGCCTTTGAAAGTTATTTCCTCTTTTTGGCAGGAAGACCCTTCATGTCTAATGTTTTATGAATATGTGTTTCACAGTTGATAATTCTGCATCAATTTTCCTTGTATTTGGTGGGCCTTTTCAGTGTGTAGATTCTGGTCTTTAAAAAAAAATTTTTTTTTTTTTATGGAAAAAGCTGTTGGATTATCATCTCAAAAATTTTTCTTTCCTTTATAAATTCCTTTTTCAGAAAATCAGTAAAATAAATGTTCCACTTCTTTTCCTATTATCCTGTTCCATGACTTCCTCTTGGCCCTCTGTACTTCTTCCGTATCCCATTCTCGTCCTATAGTAGTTTTTGCACCTGTCTTCAATGTTGTTTATAAAGTATTCATTCAAAACTATCCTCTCCTGAGTACCGTATCATTTAGTCTTTCTTTCTGATATGAGTTTGGTTTTTTCTTTCCTTCCATTCTTTTCTGAGTTCATTATCCACAGAGTGGTTTGGATACAGAAATCCTGGTTGTTGTGGATTCTTCAACTCTATTCTACTTCCATGCTCTTATGAAGCTAGTGAAAGCCTCATGGAAAGGTTTTTAATTTGCTGGGTGTGAATGGATGATTTCTTCCAGTAATAGTATCTATTTTATAGTGTTGTTATAAACATTAAATGAGTTAGTAATTGTGAAGCACTCAGGACAGATGTTGGCAAACTTTCTCAGTTAAGTGCCAGATAGTAAATATGTTGGGCTTTGTGGGCCATATGGTTTCTGTCACAACTATTTCAGTATGAAAGCAGTCATTAACATTATGTAAATAAATGTGTGTGTATTTGAAAAATTCAGTTTTCCACTTCTTATGTGTCTCTTTTACAACTCACACACAATACTTCACTTCTGACACTTCTGCTCACCAAATGTGTGCACTTTTTCCTCCCCTACACCAACCAATTCTCCGTGACACCAGCTGAGTGTCCTACACTTTAACTCTGTTCTGACACCAGCTACTTGGAAGAGCATCATATCCCACAGGTCAAGAGCTCAGTCCCACAAGGCTGTCCCCCTTCACTTCAGTTGTCATTTGCAAGTTCTTGTTGTCACCTGTGTTGCTGACTGAGTGCCTAGAAGTCTGAGGTTCCCCTGACCTCCTCCTCAGGTTTGATTAATTTGCCAGAATGGTTCATAGAACTCAAGAAAACTGTTAACTTAATGTTTGCCAGTTGATTATAAAAATACATGATAAAGAACACAGATGAACATCCAGATAGAAGAGATGCATAGGGCAAGGTATGTGGGAAGGGGTGCAGGGCTTCCCTGCCCTCTCTGGGCACACCACTCTCCCCACACCTCCACCTGTTTCCCAGCTTGGAAGCTCCTGATATCCATGTTATTGGGATTTTTATAGAAGCTTCCTCACTTAGGCATGATCAATTATTAACTTTGTTTCTAGTCCTTCTCCCCTTTCTGGAGAAGTGGGGCATGGTGAGAAGAGTGGGGCTGAAAATTCCAAGCTTCTAATCATGGCTTTGTGTTTCTGGTCACCAGTCCTGATCTGGGAGCCCTCCAGGGGCCACCTCATTGGAGCAAAAGATGCTGCCTGTGCTCTTATCGCTTAGTAAATTATAAGGGTTTTAGGAGCTCTGTGCCAGGAACTGGGGATAGAGACCAATATACATATTTTCTATGATCTCACAGCTCGTGATTGTGTTCCAATAAAACTTTATTTATGAAAATACACAGCAGCTTGGATTTGGCAACAGTTTCTGGCCCCTGGCTTAGAACAAAACTTGACACACAGGGAGTGATATACAAGTATTGATAAGTAAAATGAACTAAATAAGTTCCACATGAGAGTTACTTTTTAAAAGATGATTATCAAACACATTTGTGTCACAGCTTTGATCCTAAGGTAAGTACAGTGAGGTCTGGTTAAATTTATGCAGGTACACAAACGTAGACACACACACTTAGATGCCCTCACACACATCTCACCTCACTCCCCCCCCCCAATTTATCATACTGTGGTTCACTGGCCCTGTTTAATTCATTTCTCACTGACTCTCCCTTGCCACCCAGGACATGATGAATTATACTCCCCACAACTTTGCTCAGAGTACTTAAGGAATGCAAACTAGTTTTAATGGGACCTGAGCACACATTGAATCATTGTATAAAAATCACATAACATCCAAAAGGCAAATAGTCATGATGTCTTGATTAAGTTCTGCTTTGGATTAACAACTTCATTTGTTTTTCTCATTAACAAAGATAACAGAGATTTGCCTATATATTTTTAATCTGTATAATTTTTGTAAACGTGTAGTTATCAAAATGTCTTAAAGTTTTTTCTCACAAGTGATCATTTTGAGGCTTCAAGTTGGATGATGAATTTTGGTTAGGTTCCACTTGAATTCTGTTTAGAATCCTCTTTTGGGAGGGGCACCTGGGTGGCTCAATCAGTTGAGTGTCTGATTCTTGATTTTGGCTCATGTAATGATCTCAGGGTCCTGGGATTGAGCCCTGCGTTGGGCTCTGCGCTTAGTGTGGAGTCTGCTGGAGGATTCTCTCTTTCCCTCTCCTTCTGCCCCTGCCCTCACTTTCTCTCTCTCTCTCTCTCTCTCTCTCAAATGGCTAAATAAATCTTAAAAAAAAAAAAAAGAAGAAATCCTCTTTCGGATTATGCATCACTGTGCAGGGTGTAGCGAGCAAAAAAGAATGCATAAGTCTCCAGTGCAGAGGCTCACAGACTACGGGAGTACATGTCTGCACACACCTGCACCATTAATTCCAAAACAGGGTGGCGAATGAGATTCAGGAAGAGGCACAGTCTCGGGAGGAGATTGCTTCCCTCATGTTTGTACTGCACCAAGTACTGTATCATATGCAGGTGGAGTTTGATGAATTCTTTTTGGGTGATGATCATGACAGTGATGATGAAGATGCTGGTGGTAATGAAGAATAATTACATTTTCTCAGATGGCTGAATCTCAAATAGGGAGAAGAGGTTGATCTGGGCCACATGAGTTTTGGCGGCCTTGGGACTTGAACTCCCGAGTTTCTTGAGCTGCCAGCTGATCTGAGAAGTCCCACCTGCCTAAGGAATATCTTTGCTTCCCTGGTTTCAATCTCAGGCAGGCTCTGACACAGCTAGAAAATTTGCTGACTGTAATCGGAGAGTCGACCAGCTGTTCTTAAAGCAAGCAGTCTGTTATGAGCTCTCCTGGTCAAGTCAGACTCAGTGTTGAAGACGAAGTAGTTCATTTTGTAATAGCTGAGTTGCCTTTTTTTTTCTCTCCCAAATCCAAAGGCAAAATTAAAGCAATACAACATTTTTTCCAGTTAGATTCTGTTTTGAAAAGATAAATCATGCTCATGTTTGTACCCGAAGACATCTAGTTAGGTGCAAGATGATTTGCAGACTAATTTTGTTCAGGAATCACCTTTTGACAGCAGATCAATATCAATATATGTGTTTGCTGTGGGGAGGAGGAAAAAGCACACATCTTGCTTGTCAGGAGAAAACTTGAGTTGCTACTTCTCAAATAGATTATTATGATGTTTTTGCATGAGTCAAAAGGTTACATGCAATGACATTTAAAAAGTTAACAAACAAAATCTCCGTGTTTTGAGGAAGATTTAGTAATATTCTAAAAACAGTAAAAATTCTAAAAAGTTTACTTTCCCTTTAATTAATTTCAAATTGAGTGAGATTGCAGCTTTAAGCCTGTTTGAAACTCCTTACTTCCTGGATTTCTCTCCTCTATGTTTCTTTTTCCAGATAAAGGAGTTTTGGGGCAGGGAAAGAGATCAGAAGGAGTATCCAAAGAAGCAGGAGCAGTATCAAGGACACAAAATGACCTTGAGAAGCGTGGGCCACTCACTGATTTATGTAGCTTTGCTGGCAGTGGGGAGAATGTGTGATAGAATTTTCTGTACGCAGGAATCGTTTTCAGTAGAAGCATTTTCAGTGCAAGCTATGGATATGAATGATTGGTGGGGATTTTGTTTAACTTTAGATAAAAACGGAAGCAAGTAAAATTATTTCTATCCATTTTTATTATGAGAGAGGGAATACTGTTGGTCAATTAAAATATTGAATGTTTTAAATTGAAGGACCAGGTATAAATAACACAAATTCAAAGAAATAGATTATGTTCAAAAGGTTCTTAACTCTCTTACTCCTTTGCTCCTTTTTGTTTCAGAGGGCTGGGTGGAATAGGAAAGAATGAGGTTTGTAATGTTTCTTTTTCTTTTTTAAGATTTTACTTATTTATTTGAGAGAGAGAGAGAGAGAAGGAGGGGGGCGAGGGAGAGGGAGAAGCAAACGCCCCGCTGAGCAAGGAACCCAACAAAGGGCTAGATTCCAGGACCCTGGGATCATGACCTGAGCCAAAGGCAGATGCTTAACCAAGTGAGCTACCCAGGCGCCCCTATAATGTTTCTTTTTCATGTTTCCTCTCATTTGTTAATTATTTTCACAGATCTGCAAGTTCTGTGAACTAGTTTGTCTTTTTTATTATGCATGCAAAAACATTGCTGTATTATTATTTATTATTTTAAACTATTTCTTCACTAGTGCCTTGCATCCCTCCTTGTAATCTTCTTGAATACCATCTCTTATACACGGGGAGCTTTCTGAAGCTGCCAAGCAGTGTGACCTACCGATACTCCATGTCTAACTAGCTTCAGACCTATGTTGTTAACTTCAGCCTAAGGGTGTCATCTGAAGAGTATGAACACCACAGCGTTCTCCAAGCTGTCATCAAAATGTGACTCAGCCATCCTGAAAGCAGCCATGTTACAAACCCTTAAAGGGGTTGAAGATGAACATCGATCCATCCTCAAAAATGACGAAATAAAACAAGCAGCAAAATAAGATCTTGTGGCTTTTATCCTTGTAGCTGTGCCTACTCCCAGGGTCTAAAACTTGGAGGCTTGGGTTCATGCTATCCAAGTTGGCATCCCCCAGAGATGATGGGGTCTAGGGCAGGTGCGTAGCATTTATTGAGAAGGTGAAGCACACTCAATGCACCAGCCCCCTCCTATTTCTATTTTGTGATTTCACAGAGGCCTTTTCTATAACTAGAAACCCCCAGAAACTTCCTATGGGGATCGGTCAGTTGGCATTTGCCCTGATGCTGAGAAGTTGTCTATTCCCTTTGCTGTCTCCTCTTATGAGATCAATTGGCCTGAGTGGTTGAGTGGATGAGGCTCTGAAGGTCATTTAGATTCCATAATGGCCCTTAGACTGGAATGGCCATGAGGTGGGCTGTGGGGGGGTGTTGTCCACCAGTTCACCTAACGTAGTTCTGGAGGTTCCAACCGGAGACTATTTGGATTCTCCAAATCACCTCTCTCCTTCATTTACAGAGGTAATTGCAGTGGACTGGGGAGCCACAGGTGATTGCCTTCCTGGCCTCTCATCCACCCTGACTCTTCCCATCATCAAATTAATCATAGTTCATGAGGCAATTGTTTAAATGGCAGGGAACATTTGGAATGTGGAGCAGAATGCCTGGGAGAAAGGTTGAAGCATGGAAAGAAGAATGAAAGAATTCAGAAAGCTGGGTCTCTTCAGGTCAGAGTCATTACATGACTCTTCAGCAAGGACGGCTGGATCTGGCCAAAGGAAGCTGAGCAAATGCCAAGGGGAAGGGCAGGAGGAGACAGAGCCTTCAAGGACAGCTCGAGTACCAGACTGAGTCAGAACTGCAGCAGCCCCGGGGACACACATGCAGATGTTTGATAACAGGTGTAAATTATTTTAAATTATAAATTGATTTTTTCTCCCACACTGTTTGTCTTCAGTGACAGTGGTGATCAGGAGGATGTGTGTAAAACAGATTATAAAGACCTAGAGCAACATTTTTCAGAATGCCTTTCAAGGAATACTAATTCAGTGGGAAGTTAATAGACACTAAGAGAAGAAAAAAGCGATTTTTTATTCAAATAATTTCAGGAAATTCTGGCTTAAACAAAGTTAAACCCCTTAGTGCTTCTCAAAACTTTTAATATACTTTTATGCAACATGAATCTGTGAAGTTGGTGTATAAGACACAGGATTTCCCCAACTTCTCTGAGCATAAAACTGTTTACAATGGACAATTGCACACAGTCTTCTGGGGAACAGATTTTGGGGAATGTTGGTCCAGCACATGTGATACTGTCTCAGAAGGTAGGCCAAAGGGAGGCACGGCTCTGATTTCTGGATATTCTAGCCAGTGAAAAAGGGGCTAAAGGAAGGCACAAGAATGGTTGTTTATTAACGTCAGCATTTTTCCCAAACCTGAGTCCAGCACTGGTACTGAAAATAAAGCATGAAAGTTATAAGAAAAACACAGAGATATGGTGTTTAAGGGCAATGCTCAACTGTTCTCTGTGCATAAGAAAAGAGATATTAAATGTTAAACCAAGCATTTAGGAATTCCGGGAGGGTAAAGATTGTGGTCCCCTTGTTAAGAGATTATTTATTAGTTGATTTCTGGGAGATATTTTCTAGGAGTTGTGAGGCCTGGGTACATTTAGGGTAGAGGGGAGGAGATGGAAAGAGTCAGTGTGGGTGTAAGAAGCCCTAAGGGGCTCTTCTTCTAGCTGAAAATACGATTGGTCCTGGTGTTGCTAGAATGCAGGCTCAGGTTTGCGGGGGCGGGGGGGGGGGGGTTCTGGAACGGTGAGCTTGTTTTGAGCAGTTTCCTTGTGTCAGGAGAGTATAATTGGCTAGGATGAATGAAAAGGTAGGAAAAATATGGTCAATTATTTTCACATCTTGAGTTTTGAAGGATATTGACAATGCTTAGTTACTTGTTTGAAATCTCTACTTTTTGCCCCGACTTGATTCTCTAACTAATTGGAACTTCACCAACGAGTTCACTAATCTCTCTTTTTTTTTTTTTTTGCCAGTGCTTCAGACTGTGGGATGCCACTCATTCTGTTTATAACTCAGTTTCTTTCTCTAGAGTGGACATAATACTTTAACCTGTTTTACTTCTCTCTTAAGTTAATGAAGTCATTAATTAGTTCATCAAATATTTATGCAGCCCCTACTTTGTACTGGGCATGTTTCTAGGCTTAGGGGAAATGCCATTGAACAAAACAGCAAAACAGAGTTTTATGTTCTTGTAGAACATAAATAAATAAATAAACCTATAATATAAGTTAAATAAATAAACCTATAATATAATATCATATAGTGATTAGTGGTATGAAGAAAAATAAAGCGGCATAGATTAGACAGGTAGGAAGGTCAGGAATGGCATCTTTGAGGATGTGACATTTGGGTATAGACTTAAGTGAAGTGAGGGACAGAGCCAATGAATGTCTTGGAGAAGAAAAAGCAGCAGGTATAAAAGCTGAGGTGTGAATGTGTTTGCCAAGATAAGAAAACTCTGTAACAACGAACAACAACAGCACCCACCATATTTCAGTGGCGTAATACAATAAAACCTGATCTTTCATTTCCAGCAGTGTCTAGCAGGCATCAGTGGCTATGGGAGTTCTGGTCCCCCTTAGTCAGGCTGAGGGGACTCTCCTGGTTCTAACCATGGCTCTCAAAGCTGCCATGGGACCACCACTAGCCCAGTGTGAGGAGGGTGCTGAAAGTTGGTGCAGGGAATCAGGGAAACCAAATCAAAACCACAAAGAGATACCACCTCACACCAGTCAGAATGGCTAAAATTAACAAGTCAGGAAAATACAGATGTTGGCAAGGATGCAGAGAAAGGGGAACTTTCCTACACTCTTGGTGGGAAAGCAAGCTGGTGCAGCCACTCTGGAAAACTCTGGAAAATGGAGGTTCCTCAAGATGTTAAAAATAGAGCTACCCTATGACCCAGCAATTGCACTACTGGGTATTTATCCAAAGGATACAAACATAGTGATTCAAAGGGGCACATGCACCCCAGTGTTTATAGCAACAATGTCCACAATAGCCAAACTATGGAAAGAGCCCAGATGTCCATCGACAGGTGAATGGATAAAGAAGATGTGGTATATATGTACAATGGAATATTACTCAGACATTAAAAAGAATGAAATCTTGCCATTTGCAACAATGTGGATGGAACTAAAAGGTATTATGTTAAGTGAAATAAGTCAGTCAGAGAAAGACAATTATCATATGATTTCACTCATACGTGGAATTTAAGAAACAAAACAGAGGATCATAGGGGAAGGGAGGGAAAAATAAAATAAGATGAAAACAGAGAGGGAGGCAAACCATAAGAGACTCAAATATAGGGAACAAACTGAGGGTTGCTGGAGGAGAGGTGGGGGGGTGGGGTAACCTATTGATGGGCACTAAGGAGGGCACTTGAAGTAATGAGGACTGGGTGTTGTATGCAACTGATGAATCACTGAATTCTATTTCTGAAACTAATAATACAGTATATGTTAATTAAATTGAATTTAAATTAAAAAAAAAGAAAGTGGGTGCAGAGAGAATTATATGAGTGGTTTCAGAGACCAGGTTTGGAGGTGGCATGATCACTCCTACCAATGTTCCCTTGGTCAGAGCTTGTACCCACGGTTTCACTCGCACGTGACTGGGATTTGTAACCTAGCTGTGCCCTGGGAGAAGAGGAGAAAGGGGGGTGTTAGTGAGCCCCAGCATTCTCTGCTACAGCTTAAGTTACTTCAGGAAGGTCAGTTTGGTTGGAACACACTGGATGGGGTGGTAGTTGTGAGAGAAAGTTGTTGAAAGAATCAAGTAAAAGGATAAAGCCTGGAAAAATAAGAAATAGTGCTGTATTTCACTGAATTCTTGACTGTAAGCCATTGTATTTTGTGTAGTGCTAATAGAGAAAATTTTCTTTGAATTAAGTAGTTATACTGCCTTTTTGTCACTTAGAATTTTCATTTAGAACTTACCAAAAGAATTCTTTTAGGCTTATTTAGACATTTTAAAATTATAAAATCGTACCTCATTTTTGTGCAGCCAATAGAAAGGAAAATAAAAGCGAAGTAAATTGGTTAATGTGTTCCTAAAACCTATTCACACTGAGAGTCTGAATTTTCTGAATTGTTTTTTAGGTGTGTCATCAGCATCCATGGTTTTCAATTTGCTTCTGTCTTCTGTGCCATCAGGAGCTTTCTTTAAAAATTCTCTTCACAGTCTCTCTTCAGTCTTCCTGTGGGTCCCTTATAACATTTCTGCATGTTTTGAAGCAAAGACTTTTTTTGATCTTTTAAGACAATAACCACCAGAAATTATATTGCTTCTTCAAATGGTCTTTAAATGCTGCCTTGATTGAAATATGTAGGGTTGGTAGTTGTCCAAACAAGCTCCAGGAATAACAACCCAGTTCATGCACATGCCAGCAACGGCATCTCTGTCATGATGACCATGTGGCCAAGAGTGGTTATGAGACACCACTGATGATCAGATGGGTCCTGATTTAAGAGATGTTAAAATGTGAAAAACACCTCCTGTCTTACAGTAAACTAAATAGTGTATTTAAAAGGTAAAGGATGAATAGATTCCTCCAAGCTATTAAAAACATCAGATACTGACTTAATAGTACATTTCTAAAGAAGTCATAGCACGGGGTTTGCAGGCGACGCATCTATGTGTCCATAATGGAATTGCACCTAGGACATAGGAAACCTGATACTCATCTTTGTTATTTATCTCACAGACTCAGAGAGGAGACGGGAACTCTGTGTGTGTCATCCCTGGCCCTAGCCCACTCCGGGACAGATACTCATGTCTTCTCCCTGAAGCGTATACTCTGCTTAGGACTTTGGCCAGGCTGGCCCAGGAGGCTTGTATATCATTCAGCTCTGACCCACCAGCCTTATAGCATGGCAGTCATCTTGCTGCATTTCTGGTGGCCTGGGATGAACCTCGGGTAGTGTAGTTCATGATGTTGTAACCTTCTCCTAAACTGGATTGTCTGTTCCCATTCTGCGGCACTGGGCTTCTGCTGGTTTCTCACCCAACCTCAAGTTTCATATCAGGAATCTGTATTGCTCTGGATCTCAGTCCTATTGACTAACATCTTGCCATTTCACCTCAGTCTTACTAGCATCCTTCTTTCCCACCTGAAAGGTAGCAGGTTGCAGGTAGTGTACTGACCACTCCCAACTTCTGTTCCCTTAGATTGGATTTTGCATGGACGTGGATGCCAGTTAAAGACATCGCTGTACTGCTCAGTCATTTGGAGGAGTTTATATGGGAGTTCTTGCTTTCTGTGGCTCCTAGTTTTCTTCAGACTCATCTTCCAATGATATCCTCCGCTTTGTGCCACCTGAAGGCTTGGAGGGCTGGAAAGGAAACTCACCCACATCAGGAAACATTGGGGACGAACATGAATGGAGCACACAGGCTTTTGAAAATTTGATACCCTTTCCATGGAGAAGAGTCACCTGAGGTTTTCAGAGAGTTCCAATATCTTATGAAAATAAGTGAATGTCAAGATAGTGATGTTTCAAAGATTAAATGAAACTTCAGGGAGTTGGTGACTTACATGTTGGGTGGTTGGTGTCTTGTTTGAGGAATTTACAGCCATTGTAAATGGATTGCTGAACGGTGCTCCCTAAAACCCACAGTCAGGAACTGTTAAGGTTAAACTGTTAACAAGAAGTTATATTTGTAGAATGGATGAGCTTGCAAAATCAGATTTTCTGGAGTGTTTAGTTAAAATGTTCTGGTTTTATTAACCTTACATTTGACTTCAAATCAGTCAGATGATTTTCAGGAATAATTATGACCATTTGATTATTAATGCTGTGGTGTTATGGGATTTCTGTGATTTTTCAGAAGATATTTTTCTCCCCGCTTCTTTGCACATCATTGTGTATGTGACTATCTTTTCTTAGATGTTCATACAGGTGTTTTAAGATATTTTTGGAGGGGACACTTCATTTAACTGTTGCCAAATATCCAAGTAATTTGTCAGGAATTGGGCAGCATGAGTCACAACTGGGAGACTTATCACATCCCATTCTCCAAGCCAGGTGCCAAACCCCATGGACCTGGGTTTAGATGTTAGTGCAGGTGGCACCACCAGGCTTGGTTTCTATCAGAGCTAGAACATATTAGAAGTGGGAAAACCCCAGTAGTATTTAATATCAATGCCTATCTGTCCTTTCTTCATGTCAGTGGGCTCTTGTGTAAAATTGGACTTATCCTACATCCAAACATGGAGAGATGGTCTAGCCTTTAACAAATGAGGTCCCCTCATTCGAGTCTAGCTTTTGCCATAAAGAAAGAATGGTGGGACAGAGGAAGGGGAGTAGTATTTCAATTCTTCTTTGGAGGGGTTTCCTTTTTTCTCTCTCCTTTGGAGTAATGAAATGCCTTTTCTTGTATTTGATTTGTTTTATTTCTCTCTCATTCTGTGGGAAACATCTTGGAAGGCAGGAACTTGCAGCATCATTCCAGAAACATGAAGGGACATGCTCCTCATGCCAGAGGAGGCTGGGGCTCATTCTACCTTCTTCATTTCCAGACTAGAACCTGGGATACATTTAAACAACCTGAGAAAAATTGGCACCAGTGAGCTCTGAGGGAGCTGTGATTCTGAAGGGGACCCAGAAGGACATGTTGAAGATGGGACTTTGCCTGGAACCTGCCACAAGAACTGGAGCTGTGGGTGCTGAGTACCCGCAGGGGAAAAAAGCGAGTGCCTGTAAAGCTCGCATGATAAGCGTGTGGATACACACTTCTACTGGCTCCCGACCAGCAGCCCTTGGAGCCGAGCTGTCAGGATCAATTACTGAGATTCTATACACAGAGTGTGAAGATGGAAAACCCCTGTGAGTGCCAAGTGTTATCAGCTTGCATCATGACTTAGATATTTGGTGGAACGGCAGACAGAGTAGATATTTTCAGGAAATCTAAGTCTGTTGACTTCTGCTTTCAGGACTTTTTTTTTTTTTTTGGAAGGAGTCCCTGCGATTTCATTCCACTGAGGTTCAATGTCTCCTAATTCTTTGTCGCTTTTTTTTTTTTTGTTATTACCTTTCAACTTATCTCTTGCCTCTCTTGTATCTTATTTTTGCCTTTGTTCTTATTGCACATGCTTTGGGTTCAAGCCAGGGCTCTATTTTACACCCAACTGGAATCCCATGTTTGGATAAATATGGAAAAAATTAAGTGATGTTGTGGGCAGATCTCAAAAACTGTGACAAACTCTTCCCTTTAGAAGGGGGCTCTCTTCCCTGTCCCAACTCAAGCGACAGCATCCTGTGGATGCGACGAGCTGATGTCATCCAAACATGTGCAAGAAAAATGGTCATGCCCCATAGGTATAGGTATGCCCCCTTGATCAGCAAATGCATAGTAAGTACTTTCTTCAAGAACACCTTTCATTTTCTCTTCTCGGTAAGCAGTACATGTTTATTAAGCTCTGCAAAGCTCTTCATAGGTGCTAGTGATACAAAAATGAGTTTGGCAAATTTCCTGTTCTTAAGGGGCTTGTCTTAGTGGAGAGATGGACAAGAAAATTGATATTCACCATATGGTGTCCCAGGCGCCAGAGTACAAGCATGTGGAGAGGCCTGTTTAGCGCTAGGTTTGCTTCTTCAGTGACATGTCTTCTTTTCTTTAGTTTTGGAAACTTCTCAGCCATTATTATTTCTTTGAAGAATTTTTCTTCTTCTGGAGAGTACATTGAATCTTCTCATTCTATCTTCTATGCTTATTAACCTCTCATTTTTTCATTTATTTATTTCTCCATGCTACTTTTCAGCACACCATTGCTTCTTCAGGTATTTCTAAGCTATTGCTTTATCTATTCATTTACTGTGTGAAATTAATGGCTTTACACTGGACCATAGACTCTTTCTTTCCAAATGCCAGACCAATTAAACAACAAAAAAAATTGTAAAAATAGGGCGCCTGGGTGGCTCAGACAGTTAAGCGTCTGCCTTCGGCTCAGGTCATGATCCCAGGGTCCTGGGATTGAGTCCCGCATCGGGCTCCCTGCTCCTTGGGAGCCTGCTTCTCCCTCTGCCTCTCTCTCTCTGTCTCTCATGAATAAATAAAGAAAAAATCTT